>NC_080058.1:25541081-25548581 GCF_026212465.1 Amaranthus tricolor
TAGAGGTGATTAATGATCTTAAAGGAGATGTTGAGGCATCTTGTGTAGAGGTTGTTGATGATCTTGAAGAAATTGTTGAGACAACTAATGTTGAGGATGTTGATTCTTTGATGCAACCTTTGGAAGTGGTGAATTATTCTTCAAGTTGGAGGACTAGTTTACATGTTGTGCAAGCTACGGAGGGAAAGTTTGTTCACATTGATCGTGTGGTTAAACAAACACACTTTGTGGAGTTTGTTCATGTTAGTAGATTTGTTGAGGTTCATCCTACAAAAATTCGAGGAAGGATTTTTTCTAAAAAGGGGAGAATGCAACAAGCAGAGTGTAGCCTTGGTAATACGAGCAAGCTAATCTTCTTGGTAAGCTTGTTTAATATATGGGTGTGGTTCATTATGCAAGTAAGGGCAACAGCATTCTTCCTTACATGTGTAATGGTCATAGGAAACCTGATTCCTAATTTAATTAAAGTTTGCTAGTAGTTTGTGCTAGAAATATATTTACATTAACATTGTAGTGCAGCAACTTAAACACAACAACAGCTGGAATTGTTCCTTAAAGCTATTAATGAGTATATATAGTGCAACTGAAGTTGTTCTATGAAGCTATTAATGAGTATGATAGTCTATTGTTCTTGTTTTGTTGGTTCAAGAATTAAGGACAACACAGAAGGTGCAGCAGCAAATTTATTTGCGTGCAACAGAATTCAGAAGATGTCCTATGCAACAACACATTAATCTTGTGCACACATTCAGCTAGTCACAACATACAGGTCAAGAATTGAGGACAATTCTTTTTCCAAGAAGGAGGGATTGAACCATATTGGTTTAGATCTTGGTAGCTTGGCAATAAGTGGATGAATGGACGTGTGTTGTTCAACCATATGCACATGCATCTCCCAAGTCATGTGCATCTCTCAATCACATGGTTCAATACAAGATGACCTTGAAGACATGTATGTAGATGAGATTGAGCCAAATCAACTAGGCTTAGATGAAGGAAGTAACGTAAGCCCAAAGGCATCAAGAAGCAACCGCAAAGACAGAGATAGCAACTGAAGCAACAATAGCAACAGGAGCTACTGAAGCTACTCTAATGTTTCTGATGATTCTGGTTCTGCACTTAGTGATTCACCCATGGATCTTGAATGAAATGAGAGCCAAGACAGCTAGGAAGGGGGATGAATTAATCATGGAGAAATAGATACAAAGGCAAGAACAAGGAAAGCCAACAACATACACAGAACACTGAAAACAGCAGCAGAACAGCACAGCAGCAAAACTAGCGAACAGCCCACCTTGCACGACACGTGAAGACCAAACCGGTGCATCCACGACCTGGGCTACAGTAGAAATGGAATCTTGGCACATCGACCTAGCCATTAAGGGCCAAGAGCCCTATTAATAACTCACACAACTCTCTGAAATCCGTGTGCAAGGTCGTGTAGTCAGCAGCTGGTTCGAAACAAAACAGCACTGATCTTATGACCAGCTGACCTTGTGAGCCTTGGCCTGAACGTACCTTTTGATCTACGGGACAACCAAGGATAGAAATGGAATCTCTACACTAGAATCTTGCCACCAAGACTCTTAGTGGCCATTATCAACCTTGGGAAGAGCACAAGAAAGTGGGTGGAAGGTTGCCTGGTCAGCAGCCCTTCTGTCAGAATTTCAGAATACTTTTGCAGCTTGTTTTTATGTTTTAATGAAGCACATGTTGTGCACGTGCTCCTTTATGACCGTTATTGTTAGTTAGACGTGTCATTAGCCTTCTCATTGTATTTCCCTCTTCCCTTACGTCTATATATAGATGGCTTGTTCATTGTAACGAGAAGTTATGAATGATAATGTTCTGAAATTTCATCAAGTGAATTTTTTTTCAATTGCTTTGCAATTGGGTTACTAAGGGCCAATTTTTCCCTTCAAGGTTGTGCGTGTTCTTGTGTGTTCATCAAGACACCACTCCTCCCCATCAATAGATGCTGTTAACTCCCTTGCAGATCAAAGGAGGAAGCGTAGAGTTGAGTGATTAAGGAGTCTGGCAGTCCAGTTCTTACACCTATTCTTCGTGTCAGTTTCTTGGAATATCCCTCATCTTCGTTTCAAATCCAATTCGTGCGTTGACCACGCGTACTTGGATCAATTGGTATCAGAGCCTCAAAGTCCTTGGGGTTCATAATTCAATCGATTTTGATGAGCAACAACAGACAAAAGTCGCAATAACAAGAAGAAACAGAAGCTGTCAGAAACTGACTGCATTTGGGGTCGAAAGTAGTAGTGTTTTGGGGATCGTATTCTAGTTTTTTTTCAAAACTGTTTTTACACGGTATTTCGGATTGAGTTGGGAAAGTTTTGGCTTTGGAATCATTAGTTTTGGTGTTGTGGTTAAGGAGATATGAATTTTTCTTTACAGACTGCCCAAAACTGATGAAATCCGGGTACCTTGGTAAGTTGTCTTTGAAAACCTATCAAGATTCTTTTATTTTTCTCTCATCTTTCACCAAATTATCAATAAATATCCTATATTCATTAAACCACATCATTTGTGCGCTTTTTCTTACGTTTCATAGGTTTCTTGATTGACCCATTTCATTGTTGTTTCTCAAATTACAGGAGAGTCTCATTTGTATTTGTCTTCTGTATTTTCGTTGTGTCTCCTTCATTTTTGAGTCTTTTTCATTGTTTCTTTTTTTCATATTGATTCATTTTGAGTCTAGTTTTTGGTAAGCCTTTTTGTGTAGTCATTGGAGTTGTGAACAAAAAGATGCGCAAGTGTTTTTTACCAAAGGTCACAGAAACAATTCAGACTGTATGTGTGTAGTGAAATCTGATTTATGATCAAACTAGACCACGTATTTGAGTATTTCCAATTTGGGGTGTTTGTAGACATCTTGAGGTGTGTTGTCAACAAGTTTCATCATACTTGGATTTTGTTTGTTCGGGTTTTCAGTAGCAAACATTTCACACAGATTTCTGAATTTGGGGTGTTTGGTTCTATTTTCTTTCTGTTTTGTGCACAAAAAATTCCAAACTTCATTTCTTTGTTTTTCTTTCTTTTTCACTCTTACCCTTACTCTCATACTTAAATTTTGAGAGATTCTTGAGCCTTAGAATATGAAATCAACGGAAGCAGACATGAACACACATAAATCATTGGATAAACTAGAGTGTGCACTTGAAAACCTTCACCTAAACATATTGAATTTGGAGGAGGAAAGGCTTGTGAGGTTGAAAGTGGACTGTTACCGTCAAAGGGATTGGGCTCAATTGTGTCTTTGTCTTAAAAAATTGGTGGATGTTAGGAGTCAAAAGCAAAGCTTGAAGAGGAAGTTTGAACTTCGTCAAGAAAAGCTGAGATTTCAACAACAATTGCAAGAGCAACATGGGGATTCTAAAATGGTAATTGTTCATGAGTTTAATCTTGATGTTGATCCGGTTAGGATTAAATTTGAGATCATTTCAAAGCATGTTGATACACACAGCACACCATTGTTTTCTTCATTTAACAATCAAGAACCATCCATTGTGGAGACAACAGGTGATGAAATTGCTTCTAAACAAGAGGAACTCGACTTGTATTCAAGTGTGGTTCCTATCTATGATGAATATCCAGATTCATGCAATGAAGAGGGTAGTGAAGAAATTGTTGAAGCATCTTGTGTAGAGGTGATTAATGATCTTAAAGGAGATGTTGAGGCATCTTGTGTAGAGGTTGTTGATGATCTTGAAGAAATTGTTGAGACAACTAATGTTGAGGATGTTGATTCTTTGATGCAACCTTTGGAAGTGGTGAATTATTCTTCAAGTTGGAGGACTAGTTTACATGTTGTGCAAGCTACGGAGGGAAAGTTTGTTCACATTGATCGTGTGGTTAAACAAACACACTTTGTGGAGTTTGTTCATGTCAGTAGATTTGTTGAGGTTCATCCTACAAAAATTCGAGGAAGGATTTTTTCTAAAAAGGGGAGAATGCAACAAGCAGAGTGTAGCCTTGGTAATACGAGCAAGCTAATCTTCTTGGTAAGCTTGTTTAATATATGGGTGTGGTTCATTATGCAAGTAAGGGCAACAGCATTCTTCCTTACATGTGTAATGGTCATAGGAAACCTGATTCCTAATTTAATTAAAGTTTGCTAGTAGTTTGTGCTAGAAATATATGTACATTAACATTGTAGTGCAGCAACTTAAACACAACAACAGCTGGAATTGTTCCTTAAAGCTATTAATGAGTATATATAGTGCAACTGAAGTTGTTCTATGAAGCTATTAATGAGTATGATAGTCTACTGTTCTTGTTTTGTTGGTTCAAGAATTAAGGACAACACAGAAGGTGCAGCAGCAGATTTATTTGCGTGCAACAGAATTCAGAAGATGTCCTATGCAACAACACATTAATCTTGTGCACACATTCAGCTAGTCACAACATACAGGTCAAGAATTGAGGACAATTCTTTTTCCAAGAAGGAGGGATTGAACCATATTGGTTTAGATCTTGGTAGCTTGGCAATAAGTGGATGAATGGACGTGTGTTGTTCAACCATATGCACATGCATCTCCCAAGTCATGTGCATCTCTCAATCACATGGTTCAATACAAGATGACCTTGAAGACATGTATGTAGATGAGATTGAGCCAAATCAACTAGGCTTAGATGAAGGAAGTAACGTAAGCCCAAAGGCATCAAGAAGCAACCGCAAAGACAGAGATAGCAACTGAAGCAACAATAGCAACAGGAGCTACTGAAGCTACTCTAATGTTTCTGATGATTCTGGTTCTGCACTTAGTGATTCACCCATGGATCTTGAATGAAATGAGAGCCAAGACAGCTAGGAAGGGGGATGAATTAATCATGGAGAAATAGATACAAAGGCAAGAACAAGGAAAGCCAACAACATACACAGAACACTGAAAACAGCAGCAGAACAGCACAGCAGCAAAACTAGCGAACAGCCCACCTTGCACGACACGTGAAGACCAAACCGGTGCATCCACGACCTGGGCTACAGTAGAAATGGAATCTTGGCACATCGACCTAGCCATTAAGGGCCAAGAGCCCTATTAATAACTCACACAACTCTCTGAAATCCGTGTGCAAGGTCGTGTAGTCAGCAGCTGGTTCGAAACAAAACAGCACTGATCTTATGACCAGCTGACCTTGTGAGCCTTGGCCTGAACGTACCTTTTGATCTACGGGACAACCAAGGATAGAAATGGACTCTCTACACTAGAATCTTGCCACCAAGACTCTTAGTGGCCATTATCAACCTTGGGAAGAGCACAAGAAAGTGGGTGGAAGGTTGCCTGGTCAGCAGCCCTTCTGTCAGAATTTCAGAATACTTTTGCAGCTTGTTTTTATGTTTTAATGAAGCACATGTTGTGCACGTGCTCCTTTATAACCGTTATTGTTAGTTAGACGTGTCATTAGCCTTCTCATTGTATTTCCCTCTTCCCTTACGTCTATATATAGATGGCTTGTTCATTGTAACGAGAAGTTATGAATGATAATGTTCTGAAATTTCATCAAGTGAATTTTTTTTCAATTGCTTTGCAATTGGGTTACTAAGGGCCAATTTTGCCCTTCAAGGTTGTGCGTGTTCTTGTGTGTTCATCAAGACACCACTCCTCCCCATCAATAGATGCTGTTAACTCCCTTGCAGATCAAAGGAGGAAGCGTAGAGTTGAGTGATTAAGGAGTCTGGCAGTCCAGTTCTTACACCTATTCTTCGTGTCAGTTTCTTGGAATATCCCTCATCTTCGTTTCAAATCCAATTCGTGCGTTGACCACGCGTACTTGGATCAATTGGTATCAGAGCCTCAAAGTCCTTGGGGTTCATAATTCAATCGATTTTGATGAGCAACAACAGACAAAAGTCGCAATAACAAGAAGAAATAGAAGCTGTCAGAAACTGACTGCATTTGGGGTCGAAAGTAGTAGTGTTTTGGGGATCGTATTGTGGTTTGTTTTCAAAACTGTTTTTACACGGTATTTCGGATTGAGTTGGGAAAGTTTTGGCTTTGGAATCATTAGTTTTGGTGTTGTGGTTAAGGAGATATGAATTTTTCTTTACAGACTGCCCAAAACTGATGAAATCCGGGTACCTTGGTAAGTTGTCTTTGAAAACCTATCAAGATTCTTTTATTTTTCTCTCATCTTTCACCAAATTATCAATAAATATCCTATATTCATTAAAACACATCATTTGTGCGCTTTTTCTTACGTTTCATAGGTTTCTTGATTGACCCATTTCATTGTTGTTTCTCAAAGTACAGGAGAGTCTCATTTGTATTTGTCTTCTGTATTTTCGTTGTGTCTCCTTCATTTTTGAGTCTTTTTCATTGTTTCTTTTTTTCATATTGATTCATTTTGAGTCTAGTTTTTGGTAAGCCTTTTTGTGTAGTCATCGGAGTTGTGAACAAAAAGATGCGCAAGTGTTTTTGACCAAAGGTCACAGAAACAATTCAGACTGTATGTGTGTAGTGAAATCTGATTTATGATCAAAGTAGACCACGTATTTGAGTATTTCCAATTTGGGGTGTTTGTAGACATCTTGAGGTGTGTTGTCACCAAGTTTCATCATACTTGGATTTTGTTTGTTCGGGTTTTCAGTAGCAAACATTTCACACAGATTTCTGAATTTGGGGTGTTTGGTTATATTTTCTTTCTGTTTTGTGCACAAAAAATTCCAAACTTCATTTCTTTGTTTTTCTTTCTTTTTCACTCTTACCCTTACTCTCATACTTAAATTTTGAGAGATTCTTGAGCCTTAGAATATGAAATCAACGGAAGCAGACATGAACACACATAAATCATTGGATAAACTAGAGTGTGCACTTGAAAACCTTCACCTAAACACATTGAATTTGGAGGAGGAAAGGCTTGTGAGGTTGAAAGTGGACTGTTACCGTCAAAGGGATTGGGCTCAATTGTGTCTTTGTCTTAAAAAATTGGTGGATGTTAGGAGTCAAAAGCAAAGCTTGAAGAGGAAGTTTGAACTTCGTCAAGAAAAGCTGAGATTTCAACAACAATTGCAAGAGCAACATGGGGATTCTAAAATGGTAATTGTTCATGAGTTTAATCTTGATGTTGATCCGGTTAGGATTAAATTTGAGATCATTTCAAAGCATGTTGATACACACAGCACACCATTGTTTTCTTCATTTAACAATCAAGAACCATCCATTGTGGAGACAACAGGTGATGAAATTGCTTCTAAACAAGAGGAACTCGACTTGTATTCAAGTGTGGTTCCTATCTATGATGAATATCCAGATTCATGCAATGAAGAGGGTAGTGAAGAAATTGTTGAAGCATCTTGTGTAGAGGTGATTAATGATCTTAAAGGAGATGTTGAGGCATCTTGTGTAGAGGTTGTTGATGATCTTGAAGAAATTGTTGAGACAACTAATGTTGAGGATGTTGATTCTTTGATGCAACCTTTGGAAGTGGTGAATTATCCTTCAAGTTGGAGGACTAGTTTACATGTTGTGCAAGCTACGGAGGGAA
>NC_080058.1:25553581-25571081 GCF_026212465.1 Amaranthus tricolor
AATATTTACCTTAGCTTATGTCCCGACTGGAATTTAATTTCTAATCATGCTCATCATTATAATGGTAGAATTATTGTTGCTTGGAACCCTCATGTTTTCACTATTGATGTTTTAGGTATGACAGATCAATTTATCCACACTGAAATTTTGGTTAATGCTACTAAAATGAAGTTTCTTTGTACTTTTGTATATGGCCATAATGATGTTCAAAAAAGAAACTGCCTATGGAATTTTCTTTCAGATACAGCTGCTACCCATTCCAAACCATGGTGTGTAGGTGGAGATTTCAATGCTATCACGCACTTTGATGATAGAGCTGGTTCCTTTGTGCGAGAAAAAGATATTCGACCGATGGCTAAGTGTATGCATCAATGCAGACTTCATGATGTCAAGAGCATAGGGAGATTCTATACCTGGAATAACAAGCAGGATGGGTGCAACAGAGTCCTATCGAAGATTGATAGATTCTTATGCAACCAACTTTGGGAGACCACATTTCAAGAGGCTATAGTTCAGTTCTGCCCAGAAGGGGATTTTGACCACAGCCCTATGGTGATCACCACAGTGAAAGCGCACCATGGCCTTAAGCCTTTCAAATTTTATAATCATTGGGTGACCCATAAACTTTTCACAGAGACAGTCATAATTCACAATGTTATCTACAAATGCATTACCAAGCTTATTTGTTCTCAACTGAGCAAGGTCCTTCCCACAGTGATCAGCTCGAATCAAGGTGCATTTGTATCTGGTAGGAATATAATTCACAATGTTCTCCTCTGTCAGGACCTGGTCAAACTTTATAGACCGAGTCAGAAGCAACGAGGGTACCTCATGAAGCTTGATATTACCAAGGCTTATGACACGGTCGAGTGGAGCTTTATTGAAGACATGCTCACCCATCTAGGTTTTCCTACTCACTTCATAGAGATGGTGATGACATGCATCACCACTCCTGCCTACTCCTTACTCATCAATGGTAATCCTACTCCTCTTAACCTACCAAAAAGAGGCCTCAGACAAGGTGACCCACTCTCACCTCTGTTGTTCACCCTCTGTATGGAATATGGAACTAGAATCCTTCAACAAGCTGCCAATCTCCCAGGATTTAAATTTCACCCAAGATGCAAATCTCTCAGACTGAATAACCTATGGTTTGCAGATGATATGCTTCTCTTTTGTAGGGGTGATATTGACTCCATTACCATGATGATCAGTAGTCTTAAACTCTTCTCAGACACCACAGGCTTGCAGATTAGTGCGGAAAAGTCAGAAATTTTTCTTGCAGGCATGACAACAAGTGAACAAGAGATGATTGGTAAGTTCTCTGGCTTTAGGATAGGCAAGCTCCCTTTCACTTACCTTGGGGTCCCAATGGACACCAAGAAGATCACTCCCAGGGAGTGTGAGGTTCTCATTGACAAAATGTGCAAGAGGATCAAGCTATGGAGCTCTCGGAACCTCTCTTACAGTGGTAGATTACAATTGGTAAATTCTATTCTTATATCCATCTGTACGTACTGGTCTCAGATTTTTATTCTTCCTAAAACAGTCATCACAAAAATAAATAGTGTGTGTCAACATTTCCATTGGCATGGAGTTAGCGATAGTACTAAATATGGAAATATTGCTTGGGAAAATCTATGTCTTTCTAGAAAAGAGGGGGGGTCTGAATATTAGGAATATCTGGTTATGGAACAAGGCAGCTATTGGTAAACAAATCTGGTCCATTAGCCAAAAGAAGGATAATTTGTGGGTTAAATGGGTTCATGCGGTGTATATCAAAGAGCAACAATGGGAGGATCACAGGCCTCCCATCACTACGAGTTGAGTGTGGAAAGGGATATGTAAATTACGTGAAGAAATCATCACCATTGTTCACCAGCAGCCCAACACGCACTATAGCATCAAGGGTGTGTATAATCAGCTACAACCTACCGGAATCAGTGTACCCTGGAGCAGACCTGTTTGGTGTAGGTTTTCTGTGCCTAAACATCGATTCATCACTTGGCTAACTGTGAGAGGAAGGCTGCTCACGAGAGACAAACTTCTTAAATTCAATTTGGTGGATGATGCTACTTGTGTCCTTTGTAAAACTGATATTGAAACTCATGATCACCTGTTCTTTAATTGCTCTTCTACTGTTGTGATTCTGAAACAGGTTATGCAATGGCTCGACTGTAATTTTCAGACCCACTCGTTGCAACACCTTCTACAAAAAGGCTGGAACATAAAGGGAGCAAGATTGAAGAAGCTTACGGTAGTGGTGGCTATTGCAGCCACGGTGTATGCAATCTGGAAACTCAGGAATGATAAAATCTGGAGGCAAAAAGAAGCAACAGCCACAACACAGATGGTTGGTCATATTAAATGGATTGTTAAGAATAGAATTCTCCAATTATGTAATGATGACAATAGACATATAGATTGGCTCAAAGCCTTGTAATTTCCTTTGTCTTCTTTTGAATGATGCTACAAATGATTTAGCATTGCTTTGGAACCCTTCCTAGAAGGTGGCCATAGTTTATGCTCATGATGGATTTGCATCATTTGTTTCCATATTCTTGTATATGGTTGTTTCTTGATGAAATATAATCTTATTTCTCAAAAATAATAATAATAATAATAATAATAATCATATAACAATAATAATAATAATAATAACAATAATAATAATAATAATAATAATAATAATAATAATAATAATAATAATAATAATAACAATATAATACAATAAGTAAATATAAAAATAATAAATAAAAAGATCAATGAAAGGAAGAAAGGGTAAAAGGAAAATGCACTTAGCTGGTGGTGATCCTGGTGGCGGGCCGTCGAAGTTGAAGATGTTCTCTCAGTTAAATTGTTGATTTGAAACTGGTTGTCGGTCGTTATCTTGTCCGGTACTCCGTTAAACTGATCCTAGTTGTTGTCCTGCCGGTAGGATACCTACACACAACCAAAAATAACCCTCATAAAAACAATAATAATAATAATAATAATAATAATAATAATAATAATAATAATAATAATAATAATCATGTAATAATAATGATAACATTAATAACAATAAAAATAATAACAATAATAATAACAATCACAATCACATTCAATCACAATCACAATCACAATTACAGTCACAGTCACAATCACAATCACAATCACAAACACAAGCACAAGCACAAGCACAAGCAAAAGCAAAAGCAAAAGCACAAGTACAAGCACAAGCACAAGCACAATCACAATCACAATCACAATCACAATCAAACACAATCGCAATCGCAATCGCAATCGCAATCGCAATCGCAAACGCAAACGCAAACACAAACACAAACACATACACAATCCCAATCCCAATCCCAATCCCAATCCCAATCCCAATCCCAATCACAAACACAAACACAAACACAAACACAAACACAAACACAATCACAAACACAAACAAAAAAACACAAACACAAACACAAACACCAACACAAACAAAATCACAAACACAAATACAAACACAAACACAAACACAAACACAATCACAATCACAAACACAAACACAAACACAAACACAAACAATCAAAATCACAATCACAATCACAATCACAATTATAATCACAATCACAATCACGAAAAGTAATTATAAAAAAAAAATCAATAAAAAGATAAAAGGAAGAAAACGGAAGAGAAAAATGCACTTAGCTGGTGGCGATCCTAGTGGCGATCCTGGTGGCGTGCCGTCGAAGTTGAACATGTTCTGTCTGTTGAATTGCTGATTTGAAACTGGTTGCCGGTCGTTATCTTGTCTGATACTCCGATAAACTGATCCTAGTTGTAAAGTAAATATAAAAAAAAATGAATGAAAAGATAAATAAAAGAGAAGCAAAGGGAAGAGGATAATGCCTTTCCAAAAATAACCATAGTAAAACTAATAATAATAATAATAATAACAATAATAATAATAATAATAATAATAATAATAAAAATAATAATAATAATAATAATAATAATAATAATAATAATAATAATAACAACAATAACAATAATAACACAATAAATAAATATAAAAAAATAAATAAAAACATCAATGAAAGGAAGAAAACGGAAGAGGAAAATTCACTTAGCTGGTGGCGATCCTGGTGGCGTGCCGTCGAAGTTGAAGATGTTCTCTCTTTTGAATTGCTGATTTGAAACTGGTTGTCGGATGTCTGGTACTCCGATAAACTGATCCTAGTTGTTAAGTAAATATAAAAAAAAAATTAATGAAAAGATAAGTCAAAAGGAAGCAAAGGGAAGGGGACAATATCCTTCCAAAAATAACCATAGTAAAAATAATAATAATAATAATAATAATAATAATAATAACAATAATAATAATAATAATAATAATAATAATAATAATAATAATAATAATAATAACAATCACAATTACAATCAATCACAATCACAATTACAATCAATCACAATCACAATCACAATCATAATCAGAATCACAAACACAAACATAAACACAAACACAAACACAATCACAAACACAAACACAAACACAAACACAATCACAAACCCAAACCCGATCCCGATCCCGATCCCGATCCCGAACCCGAACCCGATCACGATCCCGATCCCAAACCCAAACCCAAACCCAAACCCAAACCCAAACACAATCACAAACACAAACACAAACGCAATCACAAACACAATCACAAACACAAACACAAACGCAATCATAAACGCAATCACAAACACAATCAAAATCACAATCACAATCACAAACACAAACACAAACACACAATTACAATCATAATCACAATCACAATCACAAAAAGTAATTATCAAAAAAATAAATAAAAACATCAATGAAAGGAAGAAAACGGAAGAGGAAAATGCACTTAGCTGGTGGCGATCCTGCTGGCGTGCCGTCGAAGTTGAAGATGTACTCTCTGATGAATTGCTGATTTGAAACTGGTTGTCGGACGTTATCTTGTCTGGTATTCCGATAAACTGATCCTAGTTGTTAAATAAATATAAAAAAAAATTAATGGAAAGAAAAATCAAAAGGAAGCAAAGGAAAGAGGACAATGCCCTTCCAAAAATAACCATAATAATAATAATAATAATAATAATAATAATAATAATAACAACAATAATAAAAATAATAATTACAATAATAACAATAATAACAATAATAATAATAATAATAATAATAATAATAATAATAATAATAATAAATAATAATAATAAAAATAATAATTACAATAACAACAACAATAATAATAATAATAATAATAATAATAATAATAATAATATTAACAATAATAATAATAATAAAAATAACAATAATAATAATAATAATAATAATAATAATAATAATAATAATAGTAATAAAAATAATAATAATAATAATAATAACAATAATAATAACAATAATAACACAATAAGTAAATATAAAAAAAATAAATAAAAAGATCAATGAAAGGAAGAAAACGGAAGAGGAAAATTCACTTAGCTGAGGGCGATCCTGGTGGCGTGTCGTCGAAGTTGAAGATGTTCTCTCTATTGAATTACTGATTTGAAACTGGTTGTCGGACGTTATCTTGTCTGGTACTCCGATAAACTGATCCTAGCTGTTAAGTAAATATAAAAAAAAATTAATGAAAAGATAAATCAAAAGAAAGAAAAGAGAAGAGGACAATGTTCTTCCAAAAATAACCATAGTAAAGATAATAATAATAATAATAATAATAATAATAATAATAATAATAATAATAATAATAATAATATTAATAATAATAATACTAATAATAATAATAACAGTAATAAAAATAATAATTACAATAATAACAATAATAATAATAATAATAATAATAATAATAATAATAAATAATAATAAAAAAAATAATAATAATAATAATAATAATATAAATAATAACACAATAAGTAAATATAAAAAAAAATAATTAAAAAGAGCAATGAAAGTAGGAAAACGGAAGAGGAAAATTCACTTAGCTGGTGGCGATCCAGGTGGCGTGCCGTCGAAGTTGAAGATGTTCTCACTGTTGAATTGCTGATTTGAAACTGGTTGTCGGACGTTATCTTGTCTGGTATTCCGATAAACAGATCCTAGTTATTAAGTAAATATAAAAAAAATTAATGAAAAGATAAATCAAAACGAAGTAAAGAGAAGAGGACAATGCCCTTCCAAAAATAACCATAGTAAAATAATAATAATAATAATAATAATAATAATAATAATAATAATAATAATAATAATAATAACACAATAAGTAAATATAAAAAAAATAAATAAAAAGATCAATGAAAGGAAGAAAACGGAAGAGGAAAATGCACTTAGCTCGTGGCGTGCCGTCGAAGTTGAAGATGTTCTCTCTGTTAAATTGCTGATTTGAAACTGGTTGTCGGACGTTATCTTGTCTGGTACTCTTATAAACTGATCCTAGTTGTTTAGTAAATATAAAAAAAATTAATGAAAAGATAAATCAATAGGAGGCAAAGGGAAGAGTACAATATCCTTCCAAAAATAACCATAGTAAAAATAGTAATAATAATAATAATAATAATAATAATAATAATAATAATAATAATAATAATAATAACAATAAAAATAATAACAATAATAATAACAATCACAATTACAATCAATCACAATCACAATCATAATTACAGTCACAATCACAATCACAATCATAATCACAATCAAAAACACAAACACAAACACAAACACAAACACAAACACAAACACAATCACAAACACAAACACAAACACAAACACAATCACAAACACAAACGCAATCATAAACGCAATCACAAACACAATCAAAATCACAATCACAATCACAATCACAATCACAAACACAAACACAAACACAAACACAAACACACACAATTACAATCATAATCACAATCACAATCACAAAAAGTAATTATAAAAAAAATAAATAAAAACATCAATGAAAGGAAGAAAACGGAAGAGGAAAATGCACTTAGCTGGTGGCGATTCTGCTGGCGTGCCGTCGAAGTTGAAGATGTACTCTCTGTTGAATTGCTGATTTGAAACTGGTTGTCCGACGTTATCTTGTCTGTTATTCCGATAAACTGATCCTAGTTGTTAAATAAATATAAAAAAAAATTAATGAAAAGATAAATCAAAAGGAAGCAAAGGAAAGAGGACAATGCCCTTCCAAAAATAACCATAGTAAAAATAATAATAATAATAATAATAATAATAATAATAATAATAATAATAATAATAATAATAATAACAATAATAATAATAACAATAATAAAAATAATAATTACAATAATAAAAATAATAATTACAATAATAACAATAATAATAATAATAATAATAATAATAATAATAATAATAATAATAATAATAATAAATAATAATAATAAAAATAATAATTACAATAATAACAATAATAATAATAATAATAATAATAATAATAATAATAGTTATAAAAATAATAATAATAATAATAATAACAATAATAATAACAATAATAATACAATAAGTAAATATAAAAAAAATAAATAAAAAGATCAATGAAAGGAAGAAAACGGAAGAGGAAAATTCACTTAGCTGGGGGCGATCCTGGTGGCGTGCCGTCGAAGTTGAAGATGTTCTCTCTATTAAATTGCTGATTTGAAACTGGTTGTCGGACGTTATCTTGTCTGGTACTCCGATAAACTGATCCTAGTTGTTAAGTAAATACAAAATAAAATTAATGAAAAGATAAATCAAAAGGAAGAAAAGAGAAGAGGACAATGCCCTTCCAAAAATAACCATAGTAAAAAATAAAAAAAAATAATAATAATAATAATAATAATAATAATAATAATAACAACAGTAATAAAAATAATAATTACAACAATAACAATAATAATAATAATAATAATAATAATAATAAATAATAAATAATAATAATAATAATAATTATTATTATTATTATTATTATTATTATTATATAAATAATAACACAATAAGTAAATATAAAAAAAAAATAAATAAACAGATCAATGAAAGGAAGAAAACGGAAGAGGAAAATTCACTTAGCTGGTGGCGATCCTGGTGACGTGCCGTCGAAGTTGAAGATGTTCTCTCTGTTGAATTGCTGATTTGAAACTGGTTGTCGGACGTTATCTTGTCTGGTATTCCGATAAACAGATCCTAGTTGTTAAGTAAATATAAAAAAAAATTAATGAAAAGATAAATCAAAACGAAGTAAAGAGAAGAGGACAATGCCCTTCCAACAATAACCACAGTAAAAATAATAATAATAATAATAATAATAATAATAATAATAATAATAATAATAATAATAATAACAATAATATTAATAACAATAAAAATAAGGCAAAATGTTAAAAAACTACCTAACATAAACCCAACTTTGCAAATAACTACCTTAACTAAAAAATTTTGCAAAAAACTACCTTACATAATACATTATTTTGCAAAAGAGTACCTTGTAACGGAATTAGGCCTTTGACCGCTTATTTTGACGTTGACCAGCACGTGCCAGTCACGTGTCACCTTCATTAACCTAAATCTCCTTCTTTTCACTTCCCAGCATTCAATCCTGCTTCATCTTCCATTCATTCCTCTTTTCTCCCATTTGCGATAAACCCTAATTCTCTCAAAGATCATCGTTTTCTTCCAATTAATCAGTTATGTCTGCTTCTTCTTCAAGCGAAAACTCTTCCATTGAAAATTGTGCGTGTGGAGTTCCCTTTGCAAGGAGGGTTTCATGGACCAAGGAAAATCCTGGAAGAAGGTTTAATACTTGCGTTTTTTATAATCCTGATACAAAATCGAGGGGTTGCAAAAAGTTTAAATGGGTTGATGAACCTGAAATGGTTGTTTGGCAAAGAAAACTCACTAACAAGCTTGTGGAGGAAAAGCGTCAATTGGCAACCGAAATCAAGATCTTGACATCAAGGATATGTTGCTTGGAACACGAAAATGAACAAGCTCTTTCAGAAATTAAAATGTTGAAGAAGAAATGGTTGAATCAGAGGGAGCTTGGAAATCATATCAAAAGCTTTTTTTTAGGGTTTTTTTTTTGTTTTCTGTTGGTATTTCTTGTATTAATCAAGGGTGCTAACTGATGTTTAGCACCTAGTTAAGCATTATTGTAAGATTGATTTGGATATTGTAACATGATGATTCTGATTGAATGAATGATCTTTTTATTTTTTCCATTTAATTTTCTTTGCAGGTATTGTTCTGTGCTTCCTTTGTTTGATGTGGTGCTGTGTATGTTTGTTGTGGTGCTGTGGTGTTGTGTATGAATGAATGAATGAATGATGTACTGAGTTGTTGAACATTGCTGTGGTGCTATGTGTGAATTGATTTGCCAAAATTTGCTGTGTGTTTGCTGGTGAACTGATGAACTGATGTGGTTGATGATCTGTTGAACATTGAATACTAAACATGGCTCTCTTCAATTATTGAACATTGCTACATACTTTAATGTTCAACATCAACATCAACATTGTTGCATACTAAAATGATCAGTTCTGTTGGTGATGTGTTTGATGATCAGTTCAAAATCATCCTCAAACACAATTCAAACACATTTGCACCACAAGATCAGTTCATTGCTGTTTCAAACACCTTGTTGCACAACATCAACATCAACACCTTGTTTCAAACACATTTTCTGATTATGGCCAATATTGATTCAATTTGTTGATGCACACACATTCTTGATTCAAACACACATTGCTAATGATAAACTTAAATTACTGAACTGATCATTTCAACTTCTATTCAATATTCAATTTTAGTTGAATTACTGATTACTTCAATACATGCTGCACAAACAATCAGTTCAACTTCAAACACACAGTTGCTGCAACAGAAATCAACTTAAATCCACATGATCAGTTCAATTACTATTCAATTACTATTCAATCAACTTAAACAATCAGTTCAATTACACATTGCTGCACATATTTTCTGCATACTCATCTTCTGCATACTGATTCAAAGCACAAAAAGTACTGATTCAAAGCACACTTTGATACTCAGCTTCACTGATACTCTGTATACTCATCTTCAAAATGTGAACTGATTCAAAGCACTTCAGGGTACAGGGTACAGCAACATTACTGATTCACACATATATGCCTACTGATTCAAGATAGTGCAAATAATTCAATTACTGATTGCAAGGAACATTACATTAAGTTCAACTGGGTACAGCAATATTAGAGCAACAGAACATTCTGAGTATACATACTTCATTTGCTAAAAAACATTTAATTAAGCTCAACATTACAGGGTACATCCCAGACATAATTCAACATAGTACAAGTCTATATTTAACTATTTTGATCCATTATACATGAAGTAGATGCAGCGTTTTGCGTTTGTTGTTGACCACTGGAGCTAGGCACATCATTGGTTGTAGATTGTTGAGTAGAAGAAGATCCCATTTTAGGCCTTCCACCTTTTGACTTGGTCTTTGTTGGTGGTGGTGGTTTAGGTTGATTTTTGCAGCCCTTTTTGTAGTGACCAACTTCACCGCAATTACCACATCTCCTTTGCTTGAATTCTGTAATAGCCTTCTTTCCTCCTTTACCTTCACCAACTTCCTTCTTTCTTTTCCTCTTGTTAGGCCTTCCAGGCATCTTTCTATATGGTGGAGGAAGTGGTTTGGCTAAAGTGGTTGTTGGCCACATTTTGTGTCCTGGCATACCATAAAACTTTGGACTATACGTTTTTCGATACGTTTCTACGAGATACGCCTCGTGGACAAAGTCTTTGGCATCTAATTTTCTAAGCACAATACAAGCAACGGCATGTTTGCAAGGAATCCCTATAACGTCCCAACTTCCACAATGGCAAGTTCTATTGGCCAAGTTTACAACGTAACAGTCTTCAATATCATCCACCTCAAACTCATAAACATCCATTGGGATTACCCTTAAACCATATATTTCTTTTGCATTTTTTTCAATAATTTTAGTGATAGCTGGCATCAACTCACCTTGAAAGTTACTCAACCCTTCCCTTTTGGCTGCGCTTCGTTGCATTACATATCTCCTAATCCACTCCATTAGGGAAATTATAGGCTTCGCCCTTGCTTCTACTAACACATTGTTGAATGCCTCACAAATATTGTTCAATAACATCCCAGACTTACTCCTACTACAAAAAGCATGCCTAGACCAATGTTTTGTAGGAATAGCAGCTAGATATGCATATGCGTCAATAGAAATATTCTTTATTACATTCATTTCTCTATCAAAATGATTCTGTAACGAAAATTGCTACTAATTAGTTTGACATTAAATTCATTTATGTATCTAAAAGATTCTATAAACATAAATGATTCCATACCTTGTTGTAGGCTCTGGCTGCACTCCAAAAGTGTTGTTTGAACAACTCTCCAGGGAACTTGATCTTGAAGTTCGCCCATATATGCCTACAGCAGAACCTAATTTCGCATTCAGGAACCACTGAGTTCAAAGCTTCGACCAAACCCTGCATTTTACACAAGTTTTTTTAGGGTAAATTCATTAGTTACATTTGAAACAAGAAATGTATTAACAAGAAATTACCTTTTGCCTATCGCTCATGAAGGTGAAAGCTTCACCTTCTGCTTCAACCCAACTACTCGATGCAGTTACCGACCTAAGGTCTTCCACCAGAAGATTTAGAAACCATATCCATGTTTCTACATTTTCAGTTTCAACCACAGCCCATGCAATGGGAAAGATATTATTGTTCCCATCTTTACCAACAGCAGTCAACAAAACCCCATGGAATTTTCCCTTCAGATGTGCCCCATCAACACCTATAATAGGCCTACAGCCAGCTACAAACCCCTCCTTACACGCTGTCAAGCATATATACATCCTTTGGAACAAAGGTGGGAGTGTGTCTATTCCAATGCATTTAACGATTGCTGTGCTTCCTGGATTAAACGTCCTTATTGCTTCCGCATAATCCCAAACCCTGCTATACTCTTCACTAGCATCACCATATAGCATTTTCATTGCAATTCTTTTAGCCATGTAACACTTAGAATACTTCACTTCACAACCTAACTCTCTATTAACCCGTTTCTTAAATGCCTTTAATTCCCAGGTTGGATTGTCCCTCCAATCATCTATGTATTTCTCAGCTAAATACAAAGCAGTGACTTTCTTATTTTGGTGTTGGTGACCACATGTGTGGTTTGGAAAATAACTCCTTATTTGAACTGTCTCCTCATCTTTCAATTTCACGGCATGAACCTTAAAATAACACTTCTTCTCCTTCCCACAAACACAGTTCACAATTCTACCTTTCAATTTCATGCAATCACATCTGTTGTAGCAATACACACTGATCCTATTTGTACCATTATGCAGGTAATAATAATTGTAACCACATTCAATAGCATGGTACCTTAGTGCTTTTCTAAACACATATGTCGAAGGAAACTTAAGCCCTAAAGACAAATTAATCTTACCCTTGAAATCAATCTCAGGGTTGAATGTAGGATAGCTGCATATACCTTCCTCATCATCAATCAAGGCACTCAAATCATAATCATCAGACTGCGGTTCATCATCATTAAAGTACATGTCTGTGTTGTTTTGCTCATCAACCTCCTTATCTAATATCAACCTAACTTCCTCATCGTCTATAAACACATCATCAAGACCATAAACTACATTTTCCGCAAACAAATCAGAATCATTCTCATATTCATCTTCATTAACACATGTATAATCATCATCACTACTACTATCCTCAACCTCATCAGCATTACCATCTACATTTGCTAAAAACAGCTCAGAACTTTCAATCAAGACATCATCTACCCTTACATTACCCACCTCAGTTGACAACTCACACTGCTTCTTTTTCGAATCAATGGCTTTTTTACGGATTGTCAATTTCTTCATCTTAGCTAATTTTTACGGATTGATATAGCTAATTTTAAGAACCCTAATATAGTATTCAGATACAACAACAAAGAAGCAAATCTAGCTGCAGGAGGAAGCAAATCTAAAAACGAAAAAATTTAAAATTATAACTAAGATGCAACAAAGAAGTACAAAACCATAATTAATTAGTAGTACATACCGGATTTGCTTAGAAATTCCAATGAACTTGATCTTACGAGCTGGATGGGAGCGAATTGGCGAATTGGTGAAAGCTTTAGGAATTTCGAGCTGGAAGAATGGCTGCGAATTTGGGAGAAAGGAGATTTAGGTTAATGAAGGTGACACGTGACTGGCACGTGCTGGTCAACGTCAAAATAAGCGGTCAAAGGCCTAATTCCGTTACAAGGTACTCTTTTGCAAAATAATGTATTATGTAAGGTAGTTTTTTGCAAAAATTCTTAGTTAAGGTAGTTATTTGCAAAGTTGGGTTTATGTTAGGTAGTTTTTTAACATTTTGCCTAAAAATAATAACAATAACAATAACAATCACAATTACAATCAATCACAATCACAATCACAATTACAGTCACAATCACAATCACAATCAGAAACACAAACACAAACACAAACACAATCACAATCACAAACACAAACACAAACACAATCACAATCACAATCACAATCACAATCACAATCACAATCACAAACACAAACACAAACGCAATCACTAACACAAACACAAACACAAACACAAAACCTAAACACAAACACACACAAACACAAACGCAATCACAAACGCAATCAAAATCACAGACACAAACACAAACACAAACACAATCACAAACACAAATACAAACACAAACACAATCCCAATCCCAATCCCAATCCCAATCCGAAACACAAACACAAACACAAACACAAACACAAACAAAAACACAATCACAAACACAAACACAATCACAATCACAAACGCAATCACAAACGCAATCACAAACACAAACACAAACACAAACACAAACACAAACTCAATTACAAACGCAATCATAAACGCAATCACAAACGCAATCAAAAACACAAACACAAACACAAACACAAACACAAACACAATCACAAACACAATCACAATCACAATCGTCATCATAATCACAATCACAAAAAGTAATTATAAAAATAAATAAATAAAAAGATCAATGAAAGAAAGAAAACGGAAGAGGGAAATGCACTTAGCTGGTGGCGATCCTGGTCGCGTGCCGTCGAAGTTGAAGATGTTTTCTCTGTTGAATTGCTGATTTGAAACTGGTTGACGGTCGTTATCTTGTCTGATACTCCGATAAACTGATCTTAGTTGTGAAGTAAATATAAAAAAAATTAATGAAAAGATAAATCAAAAGGAAGTAAAGGGAAAAAGGACAATGTCTTTCCAAAAATAACCATAGTAAAAATAATAATAATAAAAATAATAATAATAATAATAATTAATAAAAATAATAATTACAAAAATAACAATAATAATAATAAATAATAATAATAAATAATAACAATAATAATAATAATAATAATAATAAATAATAATAATAATAATAATAATAATAATAATAATAATAATAATAATAACACAATAAGTAAATATAAAAAAAATAAATAAAAAGATCAATAAAAGGAAGAAAACAGAAGAGGAAAATTCACTTAGCTGGTGTCAATTCTGGTGGCGTGTCGTCGAAGTTGAAGATGTTCTCTCTCTTGAATTGCTGATTTGAAACTGGTTGTCGGACGTTATCTTGTCTGGTACTCTGATAAACTGTTCCTAGTTGTTTAGTAAATATAAAAAAAAATTAATGAAAAGATAAATCAAAAGAAAGCAAAGGAAAGAGGACAATATCCTTCCAAAAATAACCATAATAATAATAATAATAATAATAATAATAATATTAATAACAATAAAAATAATAACAATAATAATAACAATCACAATTACAATCAATCACAATCACAATCATAATTACAGTCACAATCACAATCATAATCACAATCAGAAACACAAACACAAAAACAAACACAAACACAAACACAATCACAAACACAAACACAAACACAAACACAAACACAAACACAATCCCAATCACCATCCGAAAAACAAAACCAAACCCAAACCCAATCCCAGTCTCAATCCCAAACCCAATCCCAAACAAAAACACAATCACAAACATAAACACAAACACAAACACAAACACAATCACAATCACAAACAAAAACGCAATCACAAACGCAATCACAAACACAATCACAAACACAAAAGCAATCATAAACGAAATCACAAACACAATCAGAATCACAATCACAATCACAAACACAAACACAAACACAAACACAATCACAATCACAAAAAGTAATTATAAAAAAAATAAATAAAAACATCAATGAAAGGAAGAAAACGGAAGAAGAAAATGTACTTAGCTGGTGGCGATCCTGGTGGCGTGCCGTCGAAGTTGAAGATGTACTCTCTGTTGAATTGCTGATTTGAAACTGGTTGTCGGACGTTATCTTGTCTGCTATTCCGATAAACTGATCCTAGATGTAAATAAAAAATAATAATAATAATAATAAATATAATAATAATAATAATAATAATAATAATAATAATAATAATTATAATATTAATAACAATAAAAATAATAACAATAATAATTAACAATCACAATTACAATCAATCACAATCACAATCATAATTACAGTCACAATCACAATCATAATCACAATCAGAAACACAAACACAAACACAAACACAATCACAAACACAAACACAAACACAAACACAAACACAAACACAAACACAATCCGAAACCCAAACCCAAACCCAATACCAATCCCAATCCCAAACCCAATCGCAAACCCAATCTCAAACACAAACACAAACACAATCACAAACATAAACACAAACACAAACACAATCACAATCACAATCACAATCACAATCACAAACAAAAATGCAATCACAAACGCAATCACAAACACAATCACAAATACAAACACAAACACAAACACAATCACAAACACAAACGCAATCATAAACGCAATCACAAACACAATCAGAATCACAATCACAATCACAAACACAAACACAAACACACACAATTACAATCATAATCACAATCACAATCACAAAAAGTAATTATAAAAAAAATAAGTAAAAACATCAATGAAAGGAAGAAAACGGAAGAGGCAAATGCACTTAGCTGGTGGCGATCCTGGTGGCGTGCCGTCGAAGTTGAAGATGTACTCTCTGTTGAATTGCTGATTTGAAACTAGTTGTCGGACGTTATCTTGTCTGCTATTCCGATAAACTGATCCTAGTTGTAAATAAAAAAAAAATAATAATAATAATAATAATAAATATAATAATAATAATAATAATAATAATAATAATAATAATAATAATATTAATAACAATAAAAATAATAACAATAATAATTAACAATCACAATTACAATCTATCACAATCACAATCATAATTACAGTCACAATCACAATCATAATCACAATCAGAAACACAAACACAAACACAATCACAAACACAAACACAAACACAAACACAAACACAAACACAAACACAAACACAATCACAAACACAAACACAAACACAAACACAAACACAAACACAATCCCAATCACAATCCGAAACCCAAACCCAAACTCAATACCAATCTCAATTCCAAACCCAATCCCAAACACAAACACGAACACAAACACGAACACAAACACAATCACAAACATAAACACAAACACAAACACAATCACAATCACAATCACAAACACAAACGCAATCACAAACACAAACACAAACACAAACACAATCACAAACACAAACGCAATCATAAACGCAATCACAAACACAATCACAATCACAATCACAATCACAAACACAAACACAAACACAAACACACACAATTACAATCATAATCACAATCACAAAAAGTAATTATAAAAAAAATAAATAAAAACATCAATGAAAGGAAGAAAGCGGAAGAGGAAAATGCACTTAGCTGGTGGCGATCCTGGTGGCGTGCCGTCGAAGTTGAAGATGTTCTCTCTGTTGAATTGCTGATTTGAAACTGGTTGTCGGACGTTATCTTGTCTGCTATTCCGATAAACTGATCCTAGTTGTTAAGTAAATATAAAAAAAAAATTAATGAAAAGATAAATCAAAAGAAGGCAAAGGAAAGAGGATAATGCCCTTCCAAAAATAACCATAGTAAAAATAATATTAATAATAATAATAATAATAATAATAATAATAATAATAACAATAACAACAATAATAAAAATAATAATTACAATAATAACAATAATAATAATAATAATAATAATAATAATAATAATAATAATAATAATAACAATAATAACACAATAAGTAAATATAAAAAAAATAAATAAAAAGATCAATAAAAGGAAGAAAACGAAAGAGGAAAATTCACTTAGCTGGTGGCGATCCTGGTGGCGTACCGTCGAAGTTGAAGATGTTCTCTCTGTTGAATTGCTGATTTGAAACTGGTTGTCGGACGTTATCTTGTCTGGTACTCCGATAAACTGATCCTAGTTGTTTAGTAAATAT
>NC_080058.1:25573581-25578581 GCF_026212465.1 Amaranthus tricolor
TGGATGCTGTTGATGGATATATTCCAATTCCTACTAGACAACAAATGAGTTCTTCATCAATTCTTCAAGTGCTAAATAATGGGTTCTTCATCAATTCTTCAAAAGGTAATAATGCAAAACCAGCTAAGGATGAAAAGTTTGGAAGTAAGATTAATGACACAGCCAGCCTTAACCTCAGGAAGCAAAGACCGATGACGATAACGAACGATAACAATAATGATAACAATAATAATAACAATAATAATAATAATAATAATAATAATATTAATAATAATAATAATAATAAGACCACAATTGCTTTCTAACTCTATATTCAATTACTCAGGACTAAGTTAGAAAGGTTACCAAAAAAACTTTAAAGGGAACATGAACCATGTGTGCCTAACCTCAAACATACCTCAGCCCATGGTTCAGTACAAACTAATGAAGATGCACCTCAACCTCACTCAACTCATAAGGATGAAGATCACACAAAGAATCAAGGTTATCATACAAAGAACAACACAGCAAACCCACATACACATCAGAATGCTTAGCAAGAACAGAAAACAGCAGCAGGTCAAAATAGCAAGACACCCGCTGACCAGCTTACTTTGCAGCGTGGTTTGAGCCTTAACCAAGGAGACCTGGGGCCAAACAACCATGGAAACGTGATCTCCATACATGGACCAAGCCATCAAGGTCCAAGATCCATGCTGGAAGCGCACACAATCACTTGGAACGGAAGCCCAAAGGAACCCAATCGCAGATCAGAACAGCCCATACAGACCATACAGAACAGCACAGCAGCTAGCGACCAAGCCACCTTGCACGACACGTGGAGACCAGACCTGTGCACCCAGGGCCTGGACTAATGTAGAAATGGAATCTTGGCACATGGACCTAGCCATCAAGGGCCAAGAACCCTATTGATGACTCACACAACTCTCTAAAATCCATGTGCAAGGTTTCCCAGTCAGCAGGCTGGTGCTGAAATCAGAATCAGTGTTCTGACTTAGTTTTATGCTTCTGTTTTGTGTTTTTAAAACACATGATGTAATGCACGTGATGTTATTAGCCGTTAGCTAGCTAGAAAACTATAAATATAGGTTGTCTCTCATGTACATTTATTAAGTTTGGTGATTAATAAGAATTCTTCTTCATTTCCTCAAGGTTATATTCCTCTCCTTTGTGTGTGTTTGTCATTACAATCTCAGCTTTGCAAGAACGTGTGGAACATCTTCTACACTCTAATTGTGGAACAATTTAGAGTGTCATCTTCCCTTATTTGAGTGGAACTCGAGGGAGGGTGTGGGGGGTCATTTCTCGTTGGTGAGTGAAGCCAAATCAGAGGGTGACCAAGGCTGGCCTGAAAACCAAGAATTGGTTTCTTGGGTTGATTGGCGGTTGTTTTGTGTGAGTTTGAGTCAATCATCCTCCACGTAATGCAGAGGACTGATTGTGTGCAAGATTAAGAGTCCGGAGGACCCAATCTCGGTGCAGAACACTAACTAAAGCACAACAAAACAATATCACACAATAGGCTACACTAAAACAAACACAATAAGTAAATATAAAAAAAATAAATGAAAAGATAAATGAAAGGAAGAAAAGGGAAGAGGACAATGCCCTTAGCTGGTGGCTATCCTGGTGGCGTGCCGTCGAAGTTGAAGCTGTTCTCTCTGTTGAATTGCTGATTTGAAATTGGTTGTCGGTCGTTATCTTGTCTGGTACTCCGATAAACTGATCCCAATTGTTGGTTTGCCGGTAGGGTACCTACACACAACCAAAAATAACTAAAGAAAAAACGGGGTGGGGTATACTGTAGAAGGCTAGCAGTTAAAGCCAGCAATGGCGGATCCAGGGTTCATAGTCCCATGGGGCAACAACAACTGGACGAAATTTCGACAGAATTTCGCTTGTAAAGTGAACATCTAAAATATTTTTTATTTCTCCAAAATGACATATAAAAGCGATATAATCCCAAAGAAAAACTAAAAAATATCATGCAATTCTTGAATCTTGAATACTAGCTTGATGAACCCAAGTACCAAAACCATTGTAGCTTTATGTTTGTTATGCATTTGTTGGTTAACTAACGTGTTCCTTCAGTTCTAAAATTTTAAATATTCAATAAAATTAACTCAACTAATTTATTTAATAATTTAGATTAGATCTAATAATGAACAATAAAAAATTATTTAATTTGTTGGGAATAAAATAATGCATATCTCAAAATAAGAATTGATAAATTGATGTAGAACCCTAATATTAAGAGGGGTGAAAACTGAAAATGAATGGGTTGATAAAATTTATAAACTTATGGATGTTGTTGATGGATATATTCCAATTCCTACTAGACAACAAATGAGTTCTTCATCAATTCTTTAAGTGCTAATAATGGGTACTTCATCAATTCTTCAAAAGGTAATAATGCAAAACCAGCTAAGGATGAAAAGTTTGGGAGTAAGATTAATGACATAGCCAGCCTTAACCTCAGGAAGCAAAGACCGAAAGAAAATAAGAAATCCAACTGCTTAATTATTCTCTGCTAGTTTCCGTATTTCTCGCCAGTAATCACGGTAAGATGCTAATCCAAAATCAAAAACCCCCGTCAACAATAGTAAAGAAAAACAAAAACCATAGTGAAGAATCCAAAATCAGTAAAACCCACCAAAATAAATAAATCAAAAACCAATTAATTCATTCAAAAAATCAATGAAACCATCAAATCAAAAAAGATATGGAAAATCAAAAATAAAACCCTTTAAATTAGTTTCACTTTCTTTCTCTTCATCTTGAGACTACCTTTTAAATAGATGATGGAGTGGGATTATTTAAGACTTAGATTAAGATTGAAAATTAGAACATAAAGATTAAGGCAAACAAATGTTTAGGGTTGACTTTTCAATATTATGCTAATATTGAGAAGACAAAGAAGAGGCATTATAGACTTTTAGGCTTTAGCTAAGAAAACTGATTCGCACAAAAATAAAAGTGTTGGAATTTAATTCTCACAGGACTGTGTAAAAGAAACAAATTCCAATTAAGGCATACGATTGCATATGTGCTATATCACACATTATTTCTTAATCTCGTAACAATTTTCAACTTAGTTACTCAAAATTAGTCCATGTTTCACTTTACAAAAAACATCCATAAACGTCATATGCATAAAAAGAAAACAGCTGTTACACTATACAGCTACTAGAAAATCCATAAACCTCAAATTCCAAGAGCAGGAGACTCATTCTAACCTTAGCTGCTCGGATGTTAGCATGATGAACCTTAGTGCCAGATTCCCTTTTAGTAGAATCCTCTGCATTTTCAAATCAAAGTAAAGAATCAACAAACAGAAAATCATGATACCTTAAAGTATCAAGCCTAAAAGATCAACAATGTCAACACACTAAGAAAATGATAGTCTACCCTTCCATTCAAATCCGGGTGAAAAATAATCTACAAATATAACACATCTTTAATCCCTTCTTTTAGTTAAAAGCACCTTCCCACACTTACAATCTCCATCATTTTCAACAGTATCAAGATGTTGTAGGCTTTACGTCTTATACATATTATTAGGAAATGAAACATGTAAGGTTAAGCATCACTGATGTTGATCATTTTCTGGAAAACATCTAAACCTGTGTAAAAACAGTTTTCAAACTGCTATTCTAGCGAGTACAATTAAGTATAGCTATGCAATTTCTAACGGACGAGTGCCGTTGACGATTTCGCCACATCATGTCATCGAAATTCAAATAGATTATCGCATAGCAGATAGATTTGAAACCGCATAACTGGTAAATTTCACATACCTAAAAATTTAAAACATCTAATCAAGAAATCATCGCTAAATAAGAAACTCAGTCGGAAACAAATTTTAGGGTTTTTGCTGGGACAACAAACGAACACTCAATTTATGATATTAAATGATGTTAAACTTCTGAGAACCACAAACCTGCCCAGACGTCGGTTGCCGGAATTCCGTTGGTGGGAAGAGAACGAACACCGGCGGCGGTGAGTTCCTATGGAGAGGGAATAGTGATAGCCGTTTATGGAATATGGCCGTTGGGAATATAGCCGTTTATGTAGCCGTCCGCAAGTACTTATGTATTCATGGTGAGGCACTACCTTGGGCTTATAATCTCATCAATTTTCATTATCTCGTGGCTTAATTTAAGGTTAGCTGCTTCTTAATATGTGTTTTTCTCCCTTTGTAGGGTTATGTCAAATGCTATGTAATAGTGGTTTTAAACATGTAAATGTAAAAGTGAGAAAGGCTATCTCTTTTGATACTACAAATGTGTGAAAACTTCACTCGATATATATCTAGTAACTAAGTATGACTCTAAATCCTAGAGCTAAGGGATAATTCACAATTTAATCACAAATGTAGGATTGTTATAATCTTGCTTATAGATAAATAGAAATATATGTTTTTAGTTATCCACTATGATTTTCAAAGAACCAAATTGTTATTGTACTCCTTTTTACATGCTAAATGGAGTCATAGATGAAGAATATGAGTATGATTTTAATTGATTTTTCATGTATAGTTCTCTATTTATTTCATTGCTTAGCTCATGGATGATTCGATAAATGAAATGATTTAGGATTTCTTCAAAGCAGGCAATGTTTTACCTTTAGAAGATTACACTCCAAATATTATGCAAAATAACATGATTTATCCAAATGATCAATTAATATCTCTTCCTCTGCTTCTCATCTTTATCCCTTTTCCCTTTACATAAGAATAAAATAGGAAAAAGGCTACACAATTTTACCACATGATTTATCTCCCCCATATTATTGGTGTGGTGCATGGACCACAAACGTGGACCTATATTTCTTTACCCTAAACCCTAAACCCTGAACCCTAAAACAATTTTTTTTTTTTGTTGTTTCACGAAGATACAATCCAAAAACTATCAGTCAATTGAAAAGTCGATCAAAAAGTCGGTTACCAATTAAGGGCAAAATTGGAGATCGATCATGATTTTTTGCAAGAAATGGAGTGA
>NC_080058.1:25583581-25586081 GCF_026212465.1 Amaranthus tricolor
TTTCATGCTTGTTTGTTAGCAATCTTAAAGTTACATGCTATTCTTCTTAAGAAACCAACACCAATACAAGAGGATTGCAACGATGAAAGATGGAAATATTTCAAGGTAAATAAAAACCAACACTTTAATTTGAGATAAAATAGAGAGACTATTACATAATTTAAAGTGATATTATTTGTTTTGTAGAACTCATTAGGTGCCCTTGATGGTACAATGATTCTAGTGAATGTTCCTTGTGATGATCGATCCAAATATCGGACTAAAAAAGGTACCCTTGCTATGAATGTATTAGGAGTATGTTCACCCGAGATGGAATTTATATATGTCTTACCTGGTTGGGAGGGGTCGGCACACGATGGTCGGATTCTTCGAGATGCTATTTCTAGGCCTAATGGGTTGAAAGTTCCAAAAGGTAATTTGATTGACGTACTAGATTTTATTTGAGATTAACTTAGTAAGAGAGAAATTTTTTTTTTTAATTTGTCAAGGTTGTTATTATCTATGTGATGGAGGATATACTAATGGAGAAGGATTCCTTGCACCCTATAGAGGGCATCTTTATCATCTTAGAGAATGGAATAATGGCCCCCGACAACCCCAAACCGCCGAAGAATATTTCAACTTAAGGCATGCAAAAGCTAGAAATGTGATTGAGAGATGCTTTGGATTACTCAAGGGAAGATGGGGGATTCTTAGAAGTCCTTCTTGGTTTAGTTTACAAACACATGGTCGAATTGTACTTGCTTGTGCTTTATTACATAATTTGGTAAAGAGATACATGCTTGCAGAATTTGATGATGAGGACTTGTTTGAGGAAAATGATAGTGATGATAATGATGGTGATGATAATGATGGTGATGTTAATGAGGAAGATGATGTGGAGTACATAACCTCCATTGCTGTAACCGATCCATGGACGAATTTCCGAAATACAATGGCCCAATATATGTTCAATGATTGGAGGGCTAGACAACGCAGACTTACTTTGTGATGTTATTCATTTTTATTTAAAACCTCCATTTCTTGTATTTGAATTTCAGACTTGTATGTTTATTTCTTGTATTGAATATTTGTTGGTTCATTCCATTTTTATATACATGCAATTTTGTTTACTATGATCAGTATAGTTCAATTTTGTTTATTTGTGTTGAATGTTATGGAGGATGGATGAAAGTAGTGCTAGTGGAGGTGGAAGGGGAAAAAACAAACGATTTTGGACTGCCCAAGAAGATAAGGCTCTTGTGGAAGCCTTGTCAGAGTTAGTTGTTGATCCTCACTGGAGGTGTGAAAATGGATTTAGAAGCGGCTACATGGTTCGCTTAGAGGAGCTCATAGGTAAGGCTCTTCCTGGTTGTGGTTTGAAGGCTCTACCACACATTGATTCTCGACTTAAGACACTTGTAGCCAAGTTTAGGGCTATTTCTCAAATGTTAAATACAAGTGGATTCGTCTGGGATGATGAAAAAAAATGCTTTCTGTAGATCGGGCTGTTTATGACGAGTATTGCAAGGTATGCCAACCTTTGTACATTTGACATTGTTTACTTTGAACAGTATGGTTCAATTATGTTTGAGATTGTTTGATGATGTTGTACATTTGAATGTTTGGTTCAGAATCATCCGAATTGCAAAAACCTGTTTGGAGTTTCATTTTCGCACTTTCATGAACTAATGAATGTTTACGGCAAGGATTACGCTACCGGAAAACCAGCTGAAGATTATGTTGAAGCAATACAGAATTTGCAAAACGTTGCCCCTCCAGCAGTTACACTTGATTCAAGTGATGATGAGGGAATTGATGCTAGTGGTAATGCCACTCAAACTGTTACTTCTCCTCCTGCTAAAAAAATAAAGACTGAAAAAACTTCTAATAAAAGAAGTAAGAGAGGAAATGCTGGTGAAGGTAGTTCTAATGAGTTGGCTAGCTTACAAGCATTCATGAAAGACATGAATGTTCATCTTTCAACTATGGCAAATGTGATGGCCCGCACTGATGATCGTGAGCAAAAAGTAGTTGAACAGACTGAGAAAGTGTTAGAGGAACTACTATCTTTTAATTTAGAAGGTGTAACTCCTAACCAAGTTTTTGAAGTGGCTAACATTCTAACCTCACAACCAAACAAGCTCCTCATATTTTCAAAGTGTCCCGACGCTTTGAAAAGTGATTATGTTAAGAGTCTTCTTGGAGGAAATAGTAATGCTTAGATCTAATGTTGTGGTTCCAAGAATGATTTTGAAACGGAGTAGAACACTTTTCGTATGTATTTTGATCTACAAACAAGTCATTATATGTAATTAATCGAGCTACGTTGTTATTATTTAGAGTTATGTTTTTTCAAAAAATAATTTTTTCAAGTTTATCATATAACAACTACTTATTTTTGGAGAAAATATAAAAGAATTTAAAAAATCAAATTTTGATTCCTTAGCTTGAACCAAACAGTCACAAAGGGAATCATTCAGCAGTTCATTCCGTTTCCTGAACACAACCAAACAACTAG
>NC_080058.1:25593581-25628581 GCF_026212465.1 Amaranthus tricolor
AACCATTAGTTCATAAAGGAGTTGATTGTCCAATTTTCCTAGCTCTCAGAGACGATCGACTTAATAATTATAAAGATTCTGTTTTGGCTATGATTCAAACTAATATCTGTAATGGCCCAATATATTTCAATTGTTTTCCAAACTTTACAGTAGATCTTCAAGACCCATTAATCTTATCTTCATTAATTTTAGATATTCAAATTTTAAATAATAAATTTAAAGAGTTTGCTAGAAATTTTGCAATTGTTTTCCGTGTTTATTTTAGATTAATGAATTCCACAGTTAATCCAAAATTCATACATGAGGCTTCTTCAAAAGAAGAAACTATTTTTATAGAGGTTCATGCTGAGAATACTAAATCAATAGTTTCTACAGCAAAAACCTTGAGATGGGATCAAATTTCTATTCCTGAGACATTTCAATTCTCAAATCCAATGCCTCCTAGAAACATAAGACAAGAAATAGAATGCATTGAGGAAGACGAAAATAAAGTTCTTATAAGGTTTGGGTCTATGAGAGAATTATCTAGTTCTCCTTGTACTTCTTCTTCCAACTATCCACGAAGATCTTTTTCTTTTCCTCAAAAAACAACTTCAGTCATTTCTGAACCAATCAAAGTCAGATATAAATCTCCTATTCCTGAATATGAAGCAAATGCTTCTCAAACTTCTCAAATCTCTTCATCTAGACCTGCATCTCCCACAATGTCTGATATGCAAAATTTTGACTCTATCAATACAATTACTAAAGATTTTGAAATAGATAAAAACTATCTAAGAAATGAATTTAATTCCTCTCACAATGCTGAACATCGAGATTGGTTTAGATCTTTTTCTCGCTCCTTTAAAGACTCAATAAGAGATGTATGGTATAAAGATATGAATACTATTCAAATTAATATCCCGTTTTTTACATGGTTTTTATTGTTTTGTGAAAAACAAGGTATTGCTAATCCATATTCTCAAAATCACATATTTGTACAAACCAAACTTCAAAAAAATTGGGTTTTGAAGGATGGACAAACAATTAGTTCAGTTCATCCACCATTACAAAATATTACTTTTCCCTATTATGACCGTGAAATAAAGGCTAGTCCTTTTAAAGAAGGAAGAGTAGATCAAACAGATAAAACTCCAAATGTAGAAGACATCATTAAAATTTATCATCAAAATAATTTTACAAATCAAATCCTTCATACCGTTGCTACACAAGTAGATCAACTTTCAAATAAGGTTGATAATTTACAAAAAGAAACCTCTAGATCCATAGCCCCTAATACGATTGCATCATTAGGATCTAATAAGGTTTCTGCACCGCATTTCAAACCACCAGGATTAACTATACCTATGACTCAAATGTTTCCAAAAAATGGTTTTACTTCTTCTAACTCTAATTCTGCAGTGTTAGATAAAATTCAAAAATCTTTACAAAAATTAGCAGATAGTCCAAGTCATATTAAGGTTTTGAGTAAATATCAAAGTTCAGAGATATCTTCTGATGAAGAAAATTCTGAGTCTTTAATCATTTCAAAAGTTGCAAAGCAATTTCAAGAATCTGATAATGATCCTCATCAAATTAATAAAATACGATCATCTTGGAAGAATATCCCTACAAAAAACTATTATCCTAGGCCTACTCCTGTTGATCTTCAATATGAAGAAAGGTCTACATTTACCTCCAAATCCTTTTCCCCAGATATGATCCATGAATGGAACATAGATGGAAAATCTGATTATGAAATTCTTAATACTCTTCAAAATATGGGAATGGCTATTGTAGCTTACAAGGCAAAACCTTTGGATGAACAAATAATTTTTGGTTTTATTATATCAGGTTTTACTGGGCAATTAAAAAACTGGTGGGATAATCTTCTCACTTTACAAGACAGATTAGAAATTTTGAATCACGTTACTGACATCATGGATGATCAAGGAAATGTATTTCAAAAATCTGACTGCTGTGATTTCTTAATCATAGTTATTGCCTTTCATTTTGTCGGTAACCCTACTCAAACTCTTTCTTCTGGAGAAACGATTTTACAAAATTTACGTTGCCCAACATTAAGTGACTATAGATGGTATAAAGATACCTTCTTTAGTTATGTTTTACAAAGACAAGATTGCAATCAAAGTTTTTGGAAAGAAAAATTTATATCAGGACTACCAAAATTATTTGCTCAAAGAATTTTTAGAAAAATAGCTGAACATGATACAGATAAAGAACAAGCTCTTAATAATACTACTTATGGAGGACTTTTCGCTTTCATTAAAAAGGAAGGTCTTTCTTTATGTGAAGAACTCAAACTCCAAGCCAAATATACCTCTGAAAAGAAACAATCTAGGAAAGAAATTGGATGTTTCTGTGAAGCATTTGGTATGGAAGCTATTAGAGCTCCCTCTACAAAAAAGAAAATTAAAAAACAATTTTCTAAATTTTCAAAAGATAAAAATAAAAATTCTTATCCTTCTTATTATCGAAAGAAACGAGGAAAGAAAAATTTCGGAAATTTCCGAAAATCAAACAAAGCTTTCAAAATCTTTTGTTATTCGTGTGGAAAACCTGGACATAAAGCAAATGCTTGTACCACAAAGAAAAAGATTCAAGAATTATTTATTAACGACTCTGAGCTAGGAGATAAAATATCCAAAATATTATTACAAACCCCTGAGTCTACTTCTTCTTCTTCTTCAGAAAAGGAAGATGACGAAATTTTACAAATTAATGATCAAACTTCTGATTCTGAATCTTCGATTTCTTCCTCTCCTATCAAATGCATTAATGTTTTAACAGATAAAGAGAAAAATGTGGAATTTCTTTTTGATCTCGTTGACAAAATCCAAGATAAAGAGATCAAAAGAGAAACCCTTTTGAAACTCAAAACTATGGTTTTGGGTGAAACCTCTACCTCTAAAAACAAAGAAAGTATTCCAATTCCTCAAATTGAACCTTTCAATATTTCAAAATTATTAGAAAAATACTCTTCCAAAGAAATGACTTCTAAATTAATTCCTATTAAGAATCAAACTCTTTCGGTCAAAGATCTTCAACTTGAAATAAATAAAATCAAAGAAGACATCATTTCTATCAAAAATAGTTTAAAGCATTTAGAAATCAAAGATTTCGAACTTGAAACAAAATTATCTATTTTAGAAAACCCCATCTATAAAGAAAATCTTTCTTTGGGAAAAGAGAAAGTTAATGGGGATGATGATGATTTTATCACTGTTATTAATAAAATTAATTTTCAAAAATGGTATGCACCAGTTACTTTTCAAATTGGAGATTTTCAAAAAACCTATATTGCTTTAATTGATAGTGGAGCGGATCAAAATTGCTTAAGGGAAGGATTAGTCCCAACTAAATTTTATGAAAAAACAAAAACTCGGTTATATAGTGCAAATAGTTCACCCATGGATATTAAATATAAAATTTCAAAAGGAAAGATCATAAATGAAAATTATAGTTTTACTAATACTTTCATTATTATTAATGATATTAAGGAAGAAATAATATTAGGCACTCCCTTTTTAACACAAATTTATCCTTTTTGGGTTGATGACAAAGGTGTTCATACAAAAATTTTAGGGAAACAATTATCATTTCCTTTTTTAAGTCCCATGTTACAAAAAGATATTAATTTATTACAAAATTCTTCAGTAATACAAAGTATAAATTTAATAAAACAAAAAGAATTTCAAATTTCTTCTTTAAAAGAAGAAATTTCTTTTCAAAGGATTGAAGAACAATTACAACAATCAAAATTGCAACAAAAAATTTTTAATTTAGAAAATATTTTTAAATCAAAAGTTTGTGCTGATATTCCAAATGCCTTTTGGGATAGAAAAAGGCATATTGTCACATTGCCATATGAAAAAGATTTCTCTGAAAAAAATATTCCTACAAAAGCTAGACCCATCCAAATGAATTCTGAGCATCTTGAATTCTGCAAGAAAGAAATTCAAACTCTTTTAGATAAAAAATTAATAACTCCATCCAAATCTCCTTGGAGCTGTGCAGCATTTTATGTTATGAATGCAGCAGAAAAAGAAAGAGGAGTTCCTAGATTAGTTATTAATTACAAACCTTTAAACAAAGTTCTTCAATGGATAAGATATCCAATCCCAAATAAAAGAGATTTAATTAATCGCTTATATAAAGCCAAAATATTTTCAAAATTTGATATGAAATCTGGTTTCTGGCAAATACAAATTGCTAAAGAAGATAGGTATAAAACTGCATTCACGGTACCATTTGGACATTATGAGTGGAATGTAATGCCTTTTGGACTTAAAAATGCTCCTTCTGAATTTCAACATATAATGAATGATATTTTCAATCAATTTTCTTCATTCATAATTGTTTATATAGATGATGTTTTAATTTTTTCTCATGATATTGATCAACATTTCAAACATTTACATATATTTCTAAACACTGTTGAAAAAAATGGTTTAGTAGTTTCTGCCACTAAAATGAAATTATTTCAAACAAAAATTAGATTTTTGGGACATGACATTTATAAAGGAACAATCAAGCCAATTACAAGGTCTTTAGAATTTGCAGAAAAATTCCCTAACGAAATTAAAGACAAAACCCAGTTACAAAGATTTTTGGGATGTCTAAATTATATATCAGATTTTTTCCCAAAGCTCAGACAAATTTGCATGCCCCTCTTTCAAAGACTTCAAAAAAATCCGCCTCCCTGGTCAGAAATTCATACTAAGACTATTATTGAATTAAAACAAAAAATCAAATCACTTCCATGTCTAGGCATTCCAGATCCATCTGCATTCATGATAGTAGAAACAGATGCATCAGAAATAGGATATGGTGGCATATTAAAACAAAGAATAGATACAAAAGAACAATTAGTTAGATTTCATTCAGGTCTCTGGCTCGGACCTCAAAAAAATTATTCTACCATTAAAAAGGAAATTTTATCTATAGTACTATGCGTTTCAAAATTTCAAGATGATCTTTACAACAAAAAATTTTTGATAAGGATCGACTGCAAATCTGCAAAAGAGGTTCTAGAAAAAGATGTCAAAAACATTGTTTCTAAACAAATTTTTGCAAGATGGCAAGCAATTTTATCAGTATTTGATTTTCAAATAGAGCATATAAGAGGCGAAAGTAACTCTCTCCCTGATTTCTTAACCAGAGAATTTCTACAGGGACATCATAATGCCAAGGAAGAAGAATCAGCAAGAAAAACTCAAAGGGTTCCAGAGTTCAGATGATTACGAAATGGAACCAGATCCAAAACCAAACAAAACAGAACAAAATAAATTTTCATCCTCCAAAAATCTTCAAACTACCCTATCCATTTCAAACAAATTTACTCAACTAAATGATTTTCCCCCACTTCCATATTCACAAATTGTTCAAGAGCCTACTTCACAAAATATTATTTCAAATTCAAAACAAAAAGAACCAACTACAAAAATACCAACACAAAGCTTTACCAAATCTGCATACATTACAAAAACCGAAATAGAAAATGTATATCTCACTAATTTTACAATTCCTCAAAGCCCACAAATTATTAATTCAATCAATCAAAAAACTTTTCCAAAAGGTTGCGAATGGATACCAGAAAATCGTTTTAAAACTCAAAGGTTTTATGAATTTATTTTAGTAGATTCAAACTCTGTTGAAATCCAACATATCAAGGATTCTTCAGAAAAAATAATTTATTCAAAATGTATTTTTAAGAAAATTATTTCGTCTGTAGAATGGGGAGACCCTTATGCAGAACGAATTTTTTCAAAAAGATTTTTCCCTCAAAATTACTCATACTATGATTACAAAATGGCCTGGTATAGAGCATTTTTATTCAGACCATTTGATCATTCATGGTTTTTTATATTTGACAAATATTGTCCAAAGAAATATCCTATGTGGTTTTATCATTGGTGGTATTTATTTGGACCAACTCCTCAAATTTATCCAAAAGAATGCAATGAGGGTTTCACAACTTTTGTTGCCAATTCAAATTATCAAGCTTATGAAACTCCAGTCATGTTTCATGCAGAATTTAAAATTCCATGGATTCTATGTTGGAGTTACTGTCTCAAACAACACCTTCCACGTCCATATCCATATTCATTAATAAGAGAATTCAAAATTAAATGGTGGGACAAATTTACCTTAGAAATTTGTTCAACAAAAAATGTTATCTCCTTTTTTCAAACCGGTATAAAAATGGAATACCAATCTCCATCAACCACCAACAAACCTTCACCCTCAAAAGCAACATCAAATTCAAACTCTCCTCAACACAATAAAAATCCCAAAGTAGAAAGTCCGAATTCAGAATCATTATCTAAAGTCCAGAAAGCTATTCTCAAAAAGATTCTTGAAGATCCACAATATGCAAAGAAAATATTATCAGAAGAATCCTCTGATGAGATTTTATCGGAGTTTTCAAATGAGTCTTATGATCCAACATTTGGTGGCCCATTTGCTCAAGATCCATACGACTTTTAATATTGAGTTCACAAAAGTTCAATTCAAATGTTCAACAACTCAAATTAATTCATCCGGAAGCACAAACGTAAGCAATGACGAAATCAAAAGTATCATTCAAATGTTCAACAACTCAAATTAATTCATCCGGAAGCACAAACGTAAGCAATGACGAAATCAAAAGCATCTCCAACAGTAATTCAAAGCATCTTCAACAGTAAAGCATCTCCAACAGTGATTCAAAGCATCTTCAACAGTAAAGCATCTTCAATAGTAATTCAAAGCATCTTCTACAGTATTATAGTGTAACTTTAATAATTATGTTTGTACTATTTCTCTTTAATTTCTTATTGGAAGAGCAGATTGCACCTTATCTCTTCCTTTGTGTATAAATAAAGTGTCTAGCTCTAAGATGAGAGCATCCTGTAATTTTCTTTTGTTTAAGTCTTATCTCAAATAAATCTAACTTTCTTTACTTATCTTATTATTATCAATTATATAATAAGATTTATATCCACAAAATTATTAAATTATTTTCTCTATCGATCCTGTACTCCCTATTGGTATCAGAGCCAGTAAGTTATTAAATTGATTAATTGTGCATTTATTAAATTGCATTTGTATTGAGTGTTGGTAAAGTGCTTGGTCAGCCTAATTAAGTTGTTGGTAAGCCATTTTAAGTCTTGGTGTTCTCGGTTAGGTGGTCCCACTGTTCCCATTCAATTCAGTCATATTTAGTTTATGCAACATTTAATTTATTAATGGCAAACTGGTTAAGGAAAGCTATTAGTTTAGGATCACCTAATAATATAATTCAAAGTAGTGAAGTTCATATAGAAAAGAACTTTTCAAATTGGGAAATTCCAAAAGAAAATCTTACAAAAATTTATCATATAGGCATTACTGATTTTAAGACTGCATTTAGCATCAAAACTCATGAAGAGACTAGAAGCATTCAAAAAGAATCTGAAACTATGCATTTACTTTCAGAATCCAGCATTAAAGCTTATCTCAAACACAGATTTAGATTCATTCATTTTGGCCTTGTTCAAATAGGAATAAAACCATTAGTTCATAAAGGAGTTGATTGTCCAATTTTCCTAGCTCTCAGAGACGATCGACTTAATAATTATAAAGATTCTGTTTTGGCTATGATTCAAACTAATATCTGTAATGGCCCAATATATTTCAATTGTTTTCCAAACTTTACAGTAGATCTTCAAGACCCATTAATCTTATCTTCATTAATTTTAGATATTCAAATTTTAAATAATAAATTTAAAGAGTTTGCTAGAAATTTTGCAATTGTTTTCCGTGTTTATTTTAGATTAATGAATTCCACAGTTAATCCAAAATTCATACATGAGGCTTCTTCAAAAGAAGAAACTATTTTTATAGAGGTTCATGCTGAGAATACTAAATCAATAGTTTCTACAGCAAAAACCTTGAGATGGGATCAAATTTCTATTCCTGAGACATTTCAATTCTCAAATCCAATGCCTCCTAGAAACATAAGACAAGAAATAGAATGCATTGAGGAAGACGAAAATAAAGTTCTTATAAGGTTTGGGTCTATGAGAGAATTATCTAGTTCTCCTTGTACTTCTTCTTCCAACTATCCACGAAGATCTTTTTCTTTTCCTCAAAAAACAACTTCAGTCATTTCTGAACCAATCAAAGTCAGATATAAATCTCCTATTCCTGAATATGAAGCAAATGCTTCTCAAACTTCTCAAATCTCTTCATCTAGACCTGCATCTCCCACAATGTCTGATATGCAAAATTTTGACTCTATCAATACAATTACTAAAGATTTTGAAATAGATAAAAACTATCTAAGAAATGAATTTAATTCCTCTCACAATGCTGAACATCGAGATTGGTTTAGATCTTTTTCTCGCTCCTTTAAAGACTCAATAAGAGATGTATGGTATAAAGATATGAATACTATTCAAATTAATATCCCGTTTTTTACATGGTTTTTATTGTTTTGTGAAAAACAAGGTATTGCTAATCCATATTCTCAAAATCACATATTTGTACAAACCAAACTTCAAAAAAATTGGGTTTTGAAGGATGGACAAACAATTAGTTCAGTTCATCCACCATTACAAAATATTACTTTTCCCTATTATGACCGTGAAATAAAGGCTAGTCCTTTTAAAGAAGGAAGAGTAGATCAAACAGATAAAACTCCAAATGTAGAAGACATCATTAAAATTTATCATCAAAATAATTTTACAAATCAAATCCTTCATACCGTTGCTACACAAGTAGATCAACTTTCAAATAAGGTTGATAATTTACAAAAAGAAACCTCTAGATCCATAGCCCCTAATACGATTGCATCATTAGGATCTAATAAGGTTTCTGCACCGCATTTCAAACCACCAGGATTAACTATACCTATGACTCAAATGTTTCCAAAAAATGGTTTTACTTCTTCTAACTCTAATTCTGCAGTGTTAGATAAAATTCAAAAATCTTTACAAAAATTAGCAGATAGTCCAAGTCATATTAAGGTTTTGAGTAAATATCAAAGTTCAGAGATATCTTCTGATGAAGAAAATTCTGAGTCTTTAATCATTTCAAAAGTTGCAAAGCAATTTCAAGAATCTGATAATGATCCTCATCAAATTAATAAAATACGATCATCTTGGAAGAATATCCCTACAAAAAACTATTATCCTAGGCCTACTCCTGTTGATCTTCAATATGAAGAAAGGTCTACATTTACCTCCAAATCCTTTTCCCCAGATATGATCCATGAATGGAACATAGATGGAAAATCTGATTATGAAATTCTTAATACTCTTCAAAATATGGGAATGGCTATTGTAGCTTACAAGGCAAAACCTTTGGATGAACAAATAATTTTTGGTTTTATTATATCAGGTTTTACTGGGCAATTAAAAAACTGGTGGGATAATCTTCTCACTTTACAAGACAGATTAGAAATTTTGAATCACGTTACTGACATCATGGATGATCAAGGAAATGTATTTCAAAAATCTGACTGCTGTGATTTCTTAATCATAGTTATTGCCTTTCATTTTGTCGGTAACCCTACTCAAACTCTTTCTTCTGGAGAAACGATTTTACAAAATTTACGTTGCCCAACATTAAGTGACTATAGATGGTATAAAGATACCTTCTTTAGTTATGTTTTACAAAGACAAGATTGCAATCAAAGTTTTTGGAAAGAAAAATTTATATCAGGACTACCAAAATTATTTGCTCAAAGAATTTTTAGAAAAATAGCTGAACATGATACAGATAAAGAACAAGCTCTTAATAATACTACTTATGGAGGACTTTTCGCTTTCATTAAAAAGGAAGGTCTTTCTTTATGTGAAGAACTCAAACTCCAAGCCAAATATACCTCTGAAAAGAAACAATCTAGGAAAGAAATTGGATGTTTCTGTGAAGCATTTGGTATGGAAGCTATTAGAGCTCCCTCTACAAAAAAGAAAATTAAAAAACAATTTTCTAAATTTTCAAAAGATAAAAATAAAAATTCTTATCCTTCTTATTATCGAAAGAAACGAGGAAAGAAAAATTTCGGAAATTTCCGAAAATCAAACAAAGCTTTCAAAATCTTTTGTTATTCGTGTGGAAAACCTGGACATAAAGCAAATGCTTGTACCACAAAGAAAAAGATTCAAGAATTATTTATTAACGACTCTGAGCTAGGAGATAAAATATCCAAAATATTATTACAAACCCCTGAGTCTACTTCTTCTTCTTCTTCAGAAAAGGAAGATGACGAAATTTTACAAATTAATGATCAAACTTCTGATTCTGAATCTTCGATTTCTTCCTCTCCTATCAAATGCATTAATGTTTTAACAGATAAAGAGAAAAATGTGGAATTTCTTTTTGATCTCGTTGACAAAATCCAAGATAAAGAGATCAAAAGAGAAACCCTTTTGAAACTCAAAACTATGGTTTTGGGTGAAACCTCTACCTCTAAAAACAAAGAAAGTATTCCAATTCCTCAAATTGAACCTTTCAATATTTCAAAATTATTAGAAAAATACTCTTCCAAAGAAATGACTTCTAAATTAATTCCTATTAAGAATCAAACTCTTTCGGTCAAAGATCTTCAACTTGAAATAAATAAAATCAAAGAAGACATCATTTCTATCAAAAATAGTTTAAAGCATTTAGAAATCAAAGATTTCGAACTTGAAACAAAATTATCTATTTTAGAAAACCCCATCTATAAAGAAAATCTTTCTTTGGGAAAAGAGAAAGTTAATGGGGATGATGATGATTTTATCACTGTTATTAATAAAATTAATTTTCAAAAATGGTATGCACCAGTTACTTTTCAAATTGGAGATTTTCAAAAAACCTATATTGCTTTAATTGATAGTGGAGCGGATCAAAATTGCTTAAGGGAAGGATTAGTCCCAACTAAATTTTATGAAAAAACAAAAACTCGGTTATATAGTGCAAATAGTTCACCCATGGATATTAAATATAAAATTTCAAAAGGAAAGATCATAAATGAAAATTATAGTTTTACTAATACTTTCATTATTATTAATGATATTAAGGAAGAAATAATATTAGGCACTCCCTTTTTAACACAAATTTATCCTTTTTGGGTTGATGACAAAGGTGTTCATACAAAAATTTTAGGGAAACAATTATCATTTCCTTTTTTAAGTCCCATGTTACAAAAAGATATTAATTTATTACAAAATTCTTCAGTAATACAAAGTATAAATTTAATAAAACAAAAAGAATTTCAAATTTCTTCTTTAAAAGAAGAAATTTCTTTTCAAAGGATTGAAGAACAATTACAACAATCAAAATTGCAACAAAAAATTTTTAATTTAGAAAATATTTTTAAATCAAAAGTTTGTGCTGATATTCCAAATGCCTTTTGGGATAGAAAAAGGCATATTGTCACATTGCCATATGAAAAAGATTTCTCTGAAAAAAATATTCCTACAAAAGCTAGACCCATCCAAATGAATTCTGAGCATCTTGAATTCTGCAAGAAAGAAATTCAAACTCTTTTAGATAAAAAATTAATAACTCCATCCAAATCTCCTTGGAGCTGTGCAGCATTTTATGTTATGAATGCAGCAGAAAAAGAAAGAGGAGTTCCTAGATTAGTTATTAATTACAAACCTTTAAACAAAGTTCTTCAATGGATAAGATATCCAATCCCAAATAAAAGAGATTTAATTAATCGCTTATATAAAGCCAAAATATTTTCAAAATTTGATATGAAATCTGGTTTCTGGCAAATACAAATTGCTAAAGAAGATAGGTATAAAACTGCATTCACGGTACCATTTGGACATTATGAGTGGAATGTAATGCCTTTTGGACTTAAAAATGCTCCTTCTGAATTTCAACATATAATGAATGATATTTTCAATCAATTTTCTTCATTCATAATTGTTTATATAGATGATGTTTTAATTTTTTCTCATGATATTGATCAACATTTCAAACATTTACATATATTTCTAAACACTGTTGAAAAAAATGGTTTAGTAGTTTCTGCCACTAAAATGAAATTATTTCAAACAAAAATTAGATTTTTGGGACATGACATTTATAAAGGAACAATCAAGCCAATTACAAGGTCTTTAGAATTTGCAGAAAAATTCCCTAACGAAATTAAAGACAAAACCCAGTTACAAAGATTTTTGGGATGTCTAAATTATATATCAGATTTTTTCCCAAAGCTCAGACAAATTTGCATGCCCCTCTTTCAAAGACTTCAAAAAAATCCGCCTCCCTGGTCAGAAATTCATACTAAGACTATTATTGAATTAAAACAAAAAATCAAATCACTTCCATGTCTAGGCATTCCAGATCCATCTGCATTCATGATAGTAGAAACAGATGCATCAGAAATAGGATATGGTGGCATATTAAAACAAAGAATAGATACAAAAGAACAATTAGTTAGATTTCATTCAGGTCTCTGGCTCGGACCTCAAAAAAATTATTCTACCATTAAAAAGGAAATTTTATCTATAGTACTATGCGTTTCAAAATTTCAAGATGATCTTTACAACAAAAAATTTTTGATAAGGATCGACTGCAAATCTGCAAAAGAGGTTCTAGAAAAAGATGTCAAAAACATTGTTTCTAAACAAATTTTTGCAAGATGGCAAGCAATTTTATCAGTATTTGATTTTCAAATAGAGCATATAAGAGGCGAAAGTAACTCTCTCCCTGATTTCTTAACCAGAGAATTTCTACAGGGACATCATAATGCCAAGGAAGAAGAATCAGCAAGAAAAACTCAAAGGGTTCCAGAGTTCAGATGATTACGAAATGGAACCAGATCCAAAACCAAACAAAACAGAACAAAATAAATTTTCATCCTCCAAAAATCTTCAAACTACCCTATCCATTTCAAACAAATTTACTCAACTAAATGATTTTCCCCCACTTCCATATTCACAAATTGTTCAAGAGCCTACTTCACAAAATATTATTTCAAATTCAAAACAAAAAGAACCAACTACAAAAATACCAACACAAAGCTTTACCAAATCTGCATACATTACAAAAACCGAAATAGAAAATGTATATCTCACTAATTTTACAATTCCTCAAAGCCCACAAATTATTAATTCAATCAATCAAAAAACTTTTCCAAAAGGTTGCGAATGGATACCAGAAAATCGTTTTAAAACTCAAAGGTTTTATGAATTTATTTTAGTAGATTCAAACTCTGTTGAAATCCAACATATCAAGGATTCTTCAGAAAAAATAATTTATTCAAAATGTATTTTTAAGAAAATTATTTCGTCTGTAGAATGGGGAGACCCTTATGCAGAACGAATTTTTTCAAAAAGATTTTTCCCTCAAAATTACTCATACTATGATTACAAAATGGCCTGGTATAGAGCATTTTTATTCAGACCATTTGATCATTCATGGTTTTTTATATTTGACAAATATTGTCCAAAGAAATATCCTATGTGGTTTTATCATTGGTGGTATTTATTTGGACCAACTCCTCAAATTTATCCAAAAGAATGCAATGAGGGTTTCACAACTTTTGTTGCCAATTCAAATTATCAAGCTTATGAAACTCCAGTCATGTTTCATGCAGAATTTAAAATTCCATGGATTCTATGTTGGAGTTACTGTCTCAAACAACACCTTCCACGTCCATATCCATATTCATTAATAAGAGAATTCAAAATTAAATGGTGGGACAAATTTACCTTAGAAATTTGTTCAACAAAAAATGTTATCTCCTTTTTTCAAACCGGTATAAAAATGGAATACCAATCTCCATCAACCACCAACAAACCTTCACCCTCAAAAGCAACATCAAATTCAAACTCTCCTCAACACAATAAAAATCCCAAAGTAGAAAGTCCGAATTCAGAATCATTATCTAAAGTCCAGAAAGCTATTCTCAAAAAGATTCTTGAAGATCCACAATATGCAAAGAAAATATTATCAGAAGAATCCTCTGATGAGATTTTATCGGAGTCTTCAAATGAGTCTTATGATCCAACATTTGGTGGCCCATTTGCTCAAGATCCATACGACTTTTAATATTGAGTTCACAAAAGTTCAATTCAAATGTTCAACAACTCAAATTAATTCATCCGGAAGCACAAACGTAAGCAATGACGAAATCAAAAGTATCATTCAAATGTTCAACAACTCAAATTAATTCATCCGGAAGCACAAACGTAAGCAATGACGAAATCAAAAGCATCTCCAACAGTAATTCAAAGCATCTTCAACAGTAAAGCATCTCCAACAGTGATTCAAAGCATCTTCAACAGTAAAGCATCTTCAATAGTAATTCAAAGCATCTTCTACAGTATTATAGTGTAACTTTAATAATTATGTTTGTACTATTTCTCTTTAATTTCTTATTGGAAGAGCAGATTGCACCTTATCTCTTCCTTTGTGTATAAATAAAGTGTCTAGCTCTAAGATGAGAGCATCCTGTAATTTTCTTTTGTTTAAGTCTTATCTCAAATAAATCTAACTTTCTTTACTTATCTTATTATTATCAATTATATAATAAGATTTATATCCACAAAATTATTAAATTATTTTCTCTATCGATCCTGTACTCCCTATTGGTAATAGGGAGTACAGGATCGATAGAGAAAATAATTTAATAATTTTGTGGATATAAATCTTATTATATAATTGATAATAATAAGATAAGTAAAGAAAGTTAGATTTATTTGAGATAAGACTTAAACAAAAGAAAATTACAGGATGCTCTCATCTTAGAGCTAGACACTTTATTTATACACAAAGGAAGAGATAAGGTGCAATCTGCTCTTCCAATAAGAAATTAAAGAGAAATAGTACAAACATAATTATTAAAGTTACACTATAATACTGTAGAAGATGCTTTGAATTACTATTGAAGATGCTTTACTGTTGAAGATGCTTTGAATCACTGTTGGAGATGCTTTACTGTTGAAGATGCTTTGAATTACTGTTGGAGATGCTTTTGATTTCGTCATTGCTTACGTTTGTGCTTCCGGATGAATTAATTTGAGTTGTTGAACATTTGAATGATACTTTTGATTTCGTCATTGCTTACGTTTGTGCTTCCGGATGAATTAATTTGAGTTGTTGAACATTTGAATTGAACTTTTGTGAACTCAATATTAAAAGTCGTATGGATCTTGAGCAAATGGGCCACCAAATGTTGGATCATAAGACTCATTTGAAGACTCCGATAAAATCTCATCAGAGGATTCTTCTGATAATATTTTCTTTGCATATTGTGGATCTTCAAGAATCTTTTTGAGAATAGCTTTCTGGACTTTAGATAATGATTCTGAATTCGGACTTTCTACTTTGGGATTTTTATTGTGTTGAGGAGAGTTTGAATTTGATGTTGCTTTTGAGGGTGAAGGTTTGTTGGTGGTTGATGGAGATTGGTATTCCATTTTTATACCGGTTTGAAAAAAGGAGATAACATTTTTTGTTGAACAAATTTCTAAGGTAAATTTGTCCCACCATTTAATTTTGAATTCTCTTATTAATGAATATGGATATGGACGTGGAAGGTGTTGTTTGAGACAGTAACTCCAACATAGAATCCATGGAATTTTAAATTCTGCATGAAACATGACTGGAGTTTCATAAGCTTGATAATTTGAATTGGCAACAAAAGTTGTGAAACCCTCATTGCATTCTTTTGGATAAATTTGAGGAGTTGGTCCAAATAAATACCACCAATGATAAAACCACATAGGATATTTCTTTGGACAATATTTGTCAAATATAAAAAACCATGAATGATCAAATGGTCTGAATAAAAATGCTCTATACCAGGCCATTTTGTAATCATAGTATGAGTAATTTTGAGGGAAAAATCTTTTTGAAAAAATTCGTTCTGCATAAGGGTCTCCCCATTCTACAGACGAAATAATTTTCTTAAAAATACATTTTGAATAAATTATTTTTTCTGAAGAATCCTTGATATGTTGGATTTCAACAGAGTTTGAATCTACTAAAATAAATTCATAAAACCTTTGAGTTTTAAAACGATTTTCTGGTATCCATTCGCAACCTTTTGGAAAAGTTTTTTGATTGATTGAATTAATAATTTGTGGGCTTTGAGGAATTGTAAAATTAGTGAGATATACATTTTCTATTTCGGTTTTTGTAATGTATGCAGATTTGGTAAAGCTTTGTGTTGGTATTTTTGTAGTTGGTTCTTTTTGTTTTGAATTTGAAATAATATTTTGTGAAGTAGGCTCTTGAACAATTTGTGAATATGGAAGTGGGGGAAAATCATTTAGTTGAGTAAATTTGTTTGAAATGGATAGGGTAGTTTGAAGATTTTTGGAGGATGAAAATTTATTTTGTTCTGTTTTGTTTGGTTTTGGATCTGGTTCCATTTCGTAATCATCTGAACTCTGGAACCCTTTGAGTTTTTCTTGCTGATTCTTCTTCCTTGGCATTATGATGTCCCTGTAGAAATTCTCTGGTTAAGAAATCAGGGAGAGAGTTACTTTCGCCTCTTATATGCTCTATTTGAAAATCAAATACTGATAAAATTGCTTGCCATCTTGCAAAAATTTGTTTAGAAACAATGTTTTTGACATCTTTTTCTAGAACCTCTTTTGCAGATTTGCAGTCGATCCTTATCAAAAATTTTTTGTTGTAAAGATCATCTTGAAATTTTGAAACGCATAGTACTATAGATAAAATTTCCTTTTTAATGGTAGAATAATTTTTTTGAGGTCCGAGCCAGAGACCTGAATGAAATCTAACTAATTGTTCTTTTGTATCTATTCTTTGTTTTAATATGCCACCATATCCTATTTCTGATGCATCTGTTTCTACTATCATGAATGCAGATGGATCTGGAATGCCTAGACATGGAAGTGATTTGATTTTTTGTTTTAATTCAATAATAGTCTTAGTATGAATTTCTGACCAGGGAGGCGGATTTTTTTGAAGTCTTTGAAAGAGGGGCATGCAAATTTGTCTGAGCTTTGGGAAAAAATCTGATATATAATTTAGACATCCCAAAAATCTTTGTAACTGGGTTTTGTCTTTAATTTCGTTAGGGAATTTTTCTGCAAATTCTAAAGACCTTGTAATTGGCTTGATTGTTCCTTTATAAATGTCATGTCCCAAAAATCTAATTTTTGTTTGAAATAATTTCATTTTAGTGGCAGAAACTACTAAACCATTTTTTTCAACAGTGTTTAGAAATATATGTAAATGTTTGAAATGTTGATCAATATCATGAGAAAAAATTAAAACATCATCTATATAAACAATTATGAATGAAGAAAATTGATTGAAAATATCATTCATTATATGTTGAAATTCAGAAGGAGCATTTTTAAGTCCAAAAGGCATTACATTCCACTCATAATGTCCAAATGGTACCGTGAATGCAGTTTTATACCTATCTTCTTTAGCAATTTGTATTTGCCAGAAACCAGATTTCATATCAAATTTTGAAAATATTTTGGCTTTATATAAGCGATTAATTAAATCTCTTTTATTTGGGATTGGATATCTTATCCATTGAAGAACTTTGTTTAAAGGTTTGTAATTAATAACTAATCTAGGAACTCCTCTTTCTTTTTCTGCTGCATTCATAACATAAAATGCTGCACAGCTCCAAGGAGATTTGGATGGAGTTATTAATTTTTTATCTAAAAGAGTTTGAATTTCTTTCTTGCAGAATTCAAGATGCTCAGAATTCATTTGGATGGGTCTAGCTTTTGTAGGAATATTTTTTTCAGAGAAATCTTTTTCATATGGCAATGTGACAATATGCCTTTTTCTATCCCAAAAGGCATTTGGAATATCAGCACAAACTTTTGATTTAAAAATATTTTCTAAATTAAAAATTTTTTGTTGCAATTTTGATTGTTGTAATTGTTCTTCAATCCTTTGAAAAGAAATTTCTTCTTTTAAAGAAGAAATTTGAAATTCTTTTTGTTTTATTAAATTTATACTTTGTATTACTGAAGAATTTTGTAATAAATTAATATCTTTTTGTAACATGGGACTTAAAAAAGGAAATGATAATTGTTTCCCTAAAATTTTTGTATGAACACCTTTGTCATCAACCCAAAAAGGATAAATTTGTGTTAAAAAGGGAGTGCCTAATATTATTTCTTCCTTAATATCATTAATAATAATGAAAGTATTAGTAAAACTATAATTTTCATTTATGATCTTTCCTTTTGAAATTTTATATTTAATATCCATGGGTGAACTATTTGCACTATATAACCGAGTTTTTGTTTTTTCATAAAATTTAGTTGGGACTAATCCTTCCCTTAAGCAATTTTGATCCGCTCCACTATCAATTAAAGCAATATAGGTTTTTTGAAAATCTCCAATTTGAAAAGTAACTGGTGCATACCATTTTTGAAAATTAATTTTATTAATAACAGTGATAAAATCATCATCATCCCCATTAACTTTCTCTTTTCCCAAAGAAAGATTTTCTTTATAGATGGGGTTTTCTAAAATAGATAATTTTGTTTCAAGTTCGAAATCTTTGATTTCTAAATGCTTTAAACTATTTTTGATAGAAATGATGTCTTCTTTGATTTTATTTATTTCAAGTTGAAGATCTTTGACCGAAAGAGTTTGATTCTTAATAGGAATTAATTTAGAAGTCATTTCTTTGGAAGAGTATTTTTCTAATAATTTTGAAATATTGAAAGGTTCAATTTGAGGAATTGGAATACTTTCTTTGTTTTTAGAGGTAGAGGTTTCACCCAAAACCATAGTTTTGAGTTTCAAAAGGGTTTCTCTTTTGATCTCTTTATCTTGGATTTTGTCAACGAGATCAAAAAGAAATTCCACATTTTTCTCTTTATCTGTTAAAACATTAATGCATTTGATAGGAGAGGAAGAAATCGAAGATTCAGAATCAGAAGTTTGATCATTAATTTGTAAAATTTCGTCATCTTCCTTTTCTGAAGAAGAAGAAGAAGTAGACTCAGGGGTTTGTAATAATATTTTGGATATTTTATCTCCTAGCTCAGAGTCGTTAATAAATAATTCTTGAATCTTTTTCTTTGTGGTACAAGCATTTGCTTTATGTCCAGGTTTTCCACACGAATAACAAAAGATTTTGAAAGCTTTGTTTGATTTTCGGAAATTTCCGAAATTTTTCTTTCCTCGTTTCTTTCGATAATAAGAAGGATAAGAATTTTTATTTTTATCTTTTGAAAATTTAGAAAATTGTTTTTTAATTTTCTTTTTTGTAGAGGGAGCTCTAATAGCTTCCATACCAAATGCTTCACAGAAACATCCAATTTCTTTCCTAGATTGTTTCTTTTCAGAGGTATATTTGGCTTGGAGTTTGAGTTCTTCACATAAAGAAAGACCTTCCTTTTTAATGAAAGCGAAAAGTCCTCCATAAGTAGTATTATTAAGAGCTTGTTCTTTATCTGTATCATGTTCAGCTATTTTTCTAAAAATTCTTTGAGCAAATAATTTTGGTAGTCCTGATATAAATTTTTCTTTCCAAAAACTTTGATTGCAATCTTGTCTTTGTAAAACATAACTAAAGAAGGTATCTTTATACCATCTATAGTCACTTAATGTTGGGCAACGTAAATTTTGTAAAATCGTTTCTCCAGAAGAAAGAGTTTGAGTAGGGTTACCGACAAAATGAAAGGCAATAACTATGATTAAGAAATCACAGCAGTCAGATTTTCGAAATACATTTCCTTGATCATCCATGATGTCAGTAACGTGATTCAAAATTTCTAATCTGTCTTGTAAAGTGAGAAGATTATCCCACCAGTTTTTTAATTGCCCAGTAAAACCTGATATAATAAAACCAAAAATTATTTGTTCATCCAAAGGTTTTGCCTTGTAAGCTACAATAGCCATTCCCATATTTTGAAGAGTATTAAGAATTTCATAATCAGATTTTCCATCTATGTTCCATTCATGGATCATATCTGGGGAAAAGGATTTGGAGGTAAATGTAGACCTTTCTTCATATTGAAGATCAACAGGAGTAGGCCTAGGATAATAGTTTTTTGTAGGGATATTCTTCCAAGATGATCGTATTTTATTAATTTGATGAGGATCATTATCAGATTCTTGAAATTGCTTTGCAACTTTTGAAATGATTAAAGACTCAGAATTTTCTTCATCAGAAGATATCTCTGAACTTTGATATTTACTCAAAACCTTAATATGACTTGGACTATCTGCTAATTTTTGTAAAGATTTTTGAATTTTATCTAACACTGCAGAATTAGAGTTAGAAGAAGTAAAACCATTTTTTGGAAACATTTGAGTCATAGGTATAGTTAATCCTGGTGGTTTGAAATGCGGTGCAGAAACCTTATTAGATCCTAATGATGCAATCGTATTAGGGGCTATGGATCTAGAGGTTTCTTTTTGTAAATTATCAACCTTATTTGAAAGTTGATCTACTTGTGTAGCAACGGTATGAAGGATTTGATTTGTAAAATTATTTTGATGATAAATTTTAATGATGTCTTCTACATTTGGAGTTTTATCTGTTTGATCTACTCTTCCTTCTTTAAAAGGACTAGCCTTTATTTCACGGTCATAATAGGGAAAAGTAATATTTTGTAATGGTGGATGAACTGAACTAATTGTTTGTCCATCCTTCAAAACCCAATTTTTTTGAAGTTTGGTTTGTACAAATATGTGATTTTGAGAATATGGATTAGCAATACCTTGTTTTTCACAAAACAATAAAAACCATGTAAAAAACGGGATATTAATTTGAATAGTATTCATATCTTTATATCATACATCTCTTATTGAGTCTTTAAAGGAGCGAGAAAAAGATCTAAACCAATCTCGATGTTCAGCATTGTGAGAGGAATTAAATTCATTTCTTAGATAGTTTTTATCTATTTCAAAATCTTTAGTAATTGTATTGATAGAGTCAAAATTTTGCATATCAGACATTGTGGGAGATGCAGGTCTAGATGAAGAGATTTGAGAAGTTTGAGAAGCATTTGCTTCATATTCAGGAATAGGAGATTTATATCTGACTTTGATTGGTTCAGAAATGACTGAAGTTGTTTTTTGAGGAAAAGAAAAAGATCTTCGTGGATAGTTGGAAGAAGAAGTACAAGGAGAACTAGATAATTCTCTCATAGACCCAAACCTTATAAGAACTTTATTTTCGTCTTCCTCAATGCATTCTATTTCTTGTCTTATGTTTCTAGGAGGCATTGGATTTGAGAATTGAAATGTCTCAGGAATAGAAATTTGATCCCATCTCAAGGTTTTTGCTGTAGAAACTATTGATTTAGTATTCTCAGCATGAACCTCTATAAAAATAGTTTCTTCTTTTGAAGAAGCCTCATGTATGAATTTTGGATTAACTGTGGAATTCATTAATCTAAAATAAACACGGAAAACAATTGCAAAATTTCTAGCAAACTCTTTAAATTTATTATTTAAAATTTGAATATCTAAAATTAATGAAGATAAGATTAATGGGTCTTGAAGATCTACTGTAAAGTTTGGAAAACAATTGAAATATATTGGGCCATTACAGATATTAGTTTGAATCATAGCCAAAACAGAATCTTTATAATTATTAAGTCGATCGTCTCTGAGAGCTAGGAAAATTGGACAATCAACTCCTTTATGAACTAATGGTTTTATTCCTATTTGAACAAGGCCAAAATGAATGAATCTAAATCTGTGTTTGAGATAAGCTTTAATGCTGGATTCTGAAAGTAAATGCATAGTTTCAGATTCTTTTTGAATGCTTCTAGTCTCTTCATGAGTTTTGATGCTAAATGCAGTCTTAAAATCAGTAATGCCTATATGATAAATTTTTGTAAGATTTTCTTTTGGAATTTCCCAATTTGAAAAGTTCTTTTCTATATGAACTTCACTACTTTGAATTATATTATTAGGTGATCCTAAACTAATAGCTTTCCTTAACCAGTTTGCCATTAATAAATTAAATGTTGCATAAACTAAATATGACTGAATTGAATGGGAACAGTGGGACCACCTAACCGAGAACACCAAGACTTAAAATGGCTTACCAACAACTTAATTAGGCTGACCAAGCACTTTACCAACACTCAATACAAATGCAATTTAATAAATGCACAATTAATCAATTTAATAACTTACTGGCTCTGATACCAATAGGGAGTACAGGATCGATAGAGAAAATAATTTAATAATTTTGTGGATATAAATCTTATTATATAATTGATAATAATAAGATAAGTAAAGAAAGTTAGATTTATTTGAGATAAGACTTAAACAAAAGAAAATTACAGGATGCTCTCATCTTAGAGCTAGACACTTTATTTATACACAAAGGAAGAGATAAGGTGCAATCTGCTCTTCCAATAAGAAATTAAAGAGAAATAGTACAAACATAATTATTAAAGTTACACTATAATACTGTAGAAGATGCTTTGAATTACTATTGAAGATGCTTTACTGTTGAAGATGCTTTGAATCACTGTTGGAGATGCTTTACTGTTGAAGATGCTTTGAATTACTGTTGGAGATGCTTTTGATTTCGTCATTGCTTACGTTTGTGCTTCCGGATGAATTAATTTGAGTTGTTGAACATTTGAATGATACTTTTGATTTCGTCATTGCTTACGTTTGTGCTTCCGGATGAATTAATTTGAGTTGTTGAACATTTGAATTGAACTTTTGTGAACTCAATATTAAAAGTCGTATGGATCTTGAGCAAATGGGCCACCAAATGTTGGATCATAAGACTCATTTGAAAACTCCGATAAAATCTCATCAGAGGATTCTTCTGATAATATTTTCTTTGCATATTGTGGATCTTCAAGAATCTTTTTGAGAATAGCTTTCTGGACTTTAGATAATGATTCTGAATTCGGACTTTCTACTTTGGGATTTTTATTGTGTTGAGGAGAGTTTGAATTTGATGTTGCTTTTGAGGGTGAAGGTTTGTTGGTGGTTGATGGAGATTGGTATTCCATTTTTATACCGGTTTGAAAAAAGGAGATAACATTTTTTGTTGAACAAATTTCTAAGGTAAATTTGTCCCACCATTTAATTTTGAATTCTCTTATTAATGAATATGGATATGGACGTGGAAGGTGTTGTTTGAGACAGTAACTCCAACATAGAATCCATGGAATTTTAAATTCTGCATGAAACATGACTGGAGTTTCATAAGCTTGATAATTTGAATTGGCAACAAAAGTTGTGAAACCCTCATTGCATTCTTTTGGATAAATTTGAGGAGTTGGTCCAAATAAATACCACCAATGATAAAACCACATAGGATATTTCTTTGGACAATATTTGTCAAATATAAAAAACCATGAATGATCAAATGGTCTGAATAAAAATGCTCTATACCAGGCCATTTTGTAATCATAGTATGAGTAATTTTGAGGGAAAAATCTTTTTGAAAAAATTCGTTCTGCATAAGGGTCTCCCCATTCTACAGACGAAATAATTTTCTTAAAAATACATTTTGAATAAATTATTTTTTCTGAAGAATCCTTGATATGTTGGATTTCAACAGAGTTTGAATCTACTAAAATAAATTCATAAAACCTTTGAGTTTTAAAACGATTTTCTGGTATCCATTCGCAACCTTTTGGAAAAGTTTTTTGATTGATTGAATTAATAATTTGTGGGCTTTGAGGAATTGTAAAATTAGTGAGATATACATTTTCTATTTCGGTTTTTGTAATGTATGCAGATTTGGTAAAGCTTTGTGTTGGTATTTTTGTAGTTGGTTCTTTTTGTTTTGAATTTGAAATAATATTTTGTGAAGTAGGCTCTTGAACAATTTGTGAATATGGAAGTGGGGGAAAATCATTTAGTTGAGTAAATTTGTTTGAAATGGATAGGGTAGTTTGAAGATTTTTGGAGGATGAAAATTTATTTTGTTCTGTTTTGTTTGGTTTTGGATCTGGTTCCATTTCGTAATCATCTGAACTCTGGAACCCTTTGAGTTTTTTTTTTGCTGATTCTTCTTCCTTGGCATTATGATGTCCCTGTAGAAATTCTCTGGTTAAGAAATCAGGGAGAGAGTTACTTTCGCCTCTTATATGCTCTATTTGAAAATCAAATACTGATAAAATTGCTTGCCATCTTGCAAAAATTTGTTTAGAAACAATGTTTTTGACATCTTTTTCTAGAACCTCTTTTGCAGATTTGCAGTCGATCCTTATCAAAAATTTTTTGTTGTAAAGATCATCTTGAAATTTTGAAACGCATAGTACTATAGATAAAATTTCCTTTTTAATGGTAGAATAATTTTTTTGAGGTCCGAGCCAGAGACCTGAATGAAATCTAACTAATTGTTCTTTTGTATCTATTCTTTGTTTTAATATGCCACCATATCCTATTTCTGATGCATCTGTTTCTACTATCATGAATGCAGATGGATCTGGAATGCCTAGACATGGAAGTGATTTGATTTTTTGTTTTAATTCAATAATAGTCTTAGTATGAATTTCTGACCAGGGAGGCGGATTTTTTTGAAGTCTTTGAAAGAGGGGCATGCAAATTTGTCTGAGCTTTGGGAAAAAATCTGATATATAATTTAGACATCCCAAAAATCTTTGTAACTGGGTTTTGTCTTTAATTTCGTTAGGGAATTTTTCTGCAAATTCTAAAGACCTTGTAATTGGCTTGATTGTTCCTTTATAAATGTCATGTCCCAAAAATCTAATTTTTGTTTGAAATAATTTCATTTTAGTGGCAGAAACTACTAAACCATTTTTTTCAACAGTGTTTAGAAATATATGTAAATGTTTGAAATGTTGATCAATATCATGAGAAAAAATTAAAACATTATCTATATAAACAATTATGAATGAAGAAAATTGATTGAAAATATCATTCATTATATGTTGAAATTCAGAAGGAGCATTTTTAAGTCCAAAAGGCATTACATTCCACTCATAATGTCCAAATGGTACCGTGAATGCAGTTTTATACCTATCTTCTTTAGCAATTTGTATTTGCCAGAAACCAGATTTCATATCAAATTTTGAAAATATTTTGGCTTTATATAAGCGATTAATTAAATCTCTTTTATTTGGGATTGGATATCTTATCCATTGAAGAACTTTGTTTAAAGGTTTGTAATTAATAACTAATCTAGGAACTCCTCTTTCTTTTTCTGCTGCATTCATAACATAAAATGCTGCACAGCTCCAAGGAGATTTGGATGGAGTTATTAATTTTTTATCTAAAAGAGTTTGAATTTCTTTCTTGCAGAATTCAAGATGCTCAGAATTCATTTGGATGGGTCTAGCTTTTGTAGGAATATTTTTTTCAGAGAAATCTTTTTCATATGGCAATGTGACAATATGCCTTTTTCTATCCCAAAAGGCATTTGGAATATCAGCACAAACTTTTGATTTAAAAATATTTTCTAAATTAAAAATTTTTTGTTGCAATTTTGATTGTTGTAATTGTTCTTCAATCCTTTGAAAAGAAATTTCTTCTTTTAAAGAAGAAATTTGAAATTCTTTTTGTTTTATTAAATTTATACTTTGTATTACTGAAGAATTTTGTAATAAATTAATATCTTTTTGTAACATGGGACTTAAAAAAGGAAATGATAATTGTTTCCCTAAAATTTTTGTATGAACACCTTTGTCATCAACCCAAAAAGGATAAATTTGTGTTAAAAAGGGAGTGCCTAATATTATTTCTTCCTTAATATCATTAATAATAATGAAAGTATTAGTAAAACTATAATTTTCATTTATGATCTTTCCTTTTGAAATTTTATATTTAATATCCATGGGTGAACTATTTGCACTATATAACCGAGTTTTTGTTTTTTCATAAAATTTAGTTGGGACTAATCCTTCCCTTAAGCAATTTTGATCCGCTCCACTATCAATTAAAGCAATATAGGTTTTTTGAAAATCTCCAATTTGAAAAGTAACTGGTGCATACCATTTTTGAAAATTAATTTTATTAATAACAGTGATAAAATCATCATCATCCCCATTAACTTTCTCTTTTCCCAAAGAAAGATTTTCTTTATAGATGGGGTTTTCTAAAATAGATAATTTTGTTTCAAGTTCGAAATCTTTGATTTCTAAATGCTTTAAACTATTTTTGATAGAAATGATGTCTTCTTTGATTTTATTTATTTCAAGTTGAAGATCTTTGACCGAAAGAGTTTGATTCTTAATAGGAATTAATTTAGAAGTCATTTCTTTGGAAGAGTATTTTTCTAATAATTTTGAAATATTGAAAGGTTCAATTTGAGGAATTGGAATACTTTCTTTGTTTTTAGAGGTAGAGGTTTCACCCAAAACCATAGTTTTGAGTTTCAAAAGGGTTTCTCTTTTGATCTCTTTATCTTGGATTTTGTCAACGAGATCAAAAAGAAATTCCACATTTTTCTCTTTATCTGTTAAAACATTAATGCATTTGATAGGAGAGGAAGAAATCGAAGATTCAGAATCAGAAGTTTGATCATTAATTTGTAAAATTTCGTCATCTTCCTTTTCTGAAGAAGAAGAAGAAGTAGACTCAGGGGTTTGTAATAATATTTTGGATATTTTATCTCCTAGCTCAGAGTCGTTAATAAATAATTCTTGAATCTTTTTCTTTGTGGTACAAGCATTTGCTTTATGTCCAGGTTTTCCACACGAATAACAAAAGATTTTGAAAGCTTTGTTTGATTTTCGGAAATTTCCGAAATTTTTCTTTCCTCGTTTCTTTCGATAATAAGAAGGATAAGAATTTTTATTTTTATCTTTTGAAAATTTAGAAAATTGTTTTTTAATTTTCTTTTTTGTAGAGGGAGCTCTAATAGCTTCCATACCAAATGCTTCACAGAAACATCCAATTTCTTTCCTAGATTGTTTCTTTTCAGAGGTATATTTGGCTTGGAGTTTGAGTTCTTCACATAAAGAAAGACCTTCCTTTTTAATGAAAGCGAAAAGTCCTCCATAAGTAGTATTATTAAGAGCTTGTTCTTTATCTGTATCATGTTCAGCTATTTTTCTAAAAATTCTTTGAGCAAATAATTTTGGTAGTCCTGATATAAATTTTTCTTTCCAAAAACTTTGATTGCAATCTTGTCTTTGTAAAACATAACTAAAGAAGGTATCTTTATACCATCTATAGTCACTTAATGTTGGGCAACGTAAATTTTGTAAAATCGTTTCTCCAGAAGAAAGAGTTTGAGTAGGGTTACCGACAAAATGAAAGGCAATAACTATGATTAAGAAATCACAGCAGTCAGATTTTTGAAATACATTTCCTTGATCATCCATGATGTCAGTAACGTGATTCAAAATTTCTAATCTGTCTTGTAAAGTGAGAAGATTATCCCACCAGTTTTTTAATTGCCCAGTAAAACCTGATATAATAAAACCAAAAATTATTTGTTCATCCAAAGGTTTTGCCTTGTAAGCTACAATAGCCATTCCCATATTTTGAAGAGTATTAAGAATTTCATAATCAGATTTTCCATCTATGTTCCATTCATGGATCATATCTGGGGAAAAGGATTTGGAGGTAAATGTAGACCTTTCTTCATATTGAAGATCAACAGGAGTAGGCCTAGGATAATAGTTTTTTGTAGGGATATTCTTCCAAGATGATCGTATTTTATTAATTTGATGAGGATCATTATCAGATTCTTGAAATTGCTTTGCAACTTTTGAAATGATTAAAGACTCAGAATTTTCTTCATCAGAAGATATCTCTGAACTTTGATATTTACTCAAAACCTTAATATGACTTGGACTATCTGCTAATTTTTGTAAAGATTTTTGAATTTTATCTAACACTGCAGAATTAGAGTTAGAAGAAGTAAAACCATTTTTTGGAAACATTTGAGTCATAGGTATAGTTAATCCTGGTGGTTTGAAATGCGGTGCAGAAACCTTATTAGATCCTAATGATGCAATCGTATTAGGGGCTATGGATCTAGAGGTTTCTTTTTGTAAATTATCAACCTTATTTGAAAGTTGATCTACTTGTGTAGCAACGGTATGAAGGATTTGATTTGTAAAATTATTTTGATGATAAATTTTAATGATGTCTTCTACATTTGGAGTTTTATCTGTTTGATCTACTCTTCCTTCTTTAAAAGGACTAGCCTTTATTTCACGGTCATAATAGGGAAAAGTAATATTTTGTAATGGTGGATGAACTGAACTAATTGTTTGTCCATCCTTCAAAACCCAATTTTTTTGAAGTTTGGTTTGTACAAATATGTGATTTTGAGAATATGGATTAGCAATACCTTGTTTTTCACAAAACAATAAAAACCATGTAAAAAACGGGATATTAATTTGAATAGTATTCATATCTTTATACCATACATCTCTTATTGAGTCTTTAAAGGAGCGAGAAAAAGATCTAAACCAATCTCGATGTTCAGCATTGTGAGAGGAATTAAATTCATTTCTTAGATAGTTTTTATCTATTTCAAAATCTTTAGTAATTGTATTGATAGAGTCAAAATTTTGCATATCAGACATTGTGGGAGATGCAGGTCTAGATGAAGAGATTTGAGAAGTTTGAGAAGCATTTGCTTCATATTCAGGAATAGGAGATTTATATCTGACTTTGATTGGTTCAGAAATGACTGAAGTTGTTTTTTGAGGAAAAGAAAAAGATCTTCGTGGATAGTTGGAAGAAGAAGTACAAGGAGAACTAGATAATTCTCTCATAGACCCAAACCTTATAAGAACTTTATTTTCGTCTTCCTCAATGCATTCTATTTCTTGTCTTATGTTTCTAGGAGGCATTGGATTTGAGAATTGAAATGTCTCAGGAATAGAAATTTGATCCCATCTCAAGGTTTTTGCTGTAGAAACTATTGATTTAGTATTCTCAGCATGAACCTCTATAAAAATAGTTTCTTCTTTTGAAGAAGCCTCATGTATGAATTTTGGATTAACTGTGGAATTCATTAATCTAAAATAAACACGGAAAACAATTGCAAAATTTCTAGCAAACTCTTTAAATTTATTATTTAAAATTTGAATATCTAAAATTAATGAAGATAAGATTAATGGGTCTTGAAGATCTACTGTAAAGTTTGGAAAACAATTGAAATATATTGGGCCATTACAGATATTAGTTTGAATCATAGCCAAAACAGAATCTTTATAATTATTAAGTCGATCGTCTCTGAGAGCTAGGAAAATTGGACAATCAACTCCTTTATGAACTAATGGTTTTATTCCTATTTGAACAAGGCCAAAATGAATGAATCTAAATCTGTGTTTGAGATAAGCTTTAATGCTGGATTCTGAAAGTAAATGCATAGTTTCAGATTCTTTTTGAATGCTTCTAGTCTCTTCATGAGTTTTGATGCTAAATGCAGTCTTAAAATCAGTAATGCCTATATGATAAATTTTTGTAAGATTTTCTTTTGGAATTTCCCAATTTGAAAAGTTCTTTTCTATATGAACTTCACTACTTTGAATTATATTATTAGGTGATCCTAAACTAATAGCTTTCCTTAACCAGTTTGCCATTAATAAATTAAATGTTGCATAAACTAAATATGACTGAATTGAATGGGAACAGTGGGACCACCTAACCGAGAACACCAAGACTTAAAATGGCTTACCAACAACTTAATTAGGCTGACCAAGCACTTTACCAACACTCAATACAAATGCAATTTAATAAATGCACAATTAATCAATTTAATAACTTACTGGCTCTGATACCAATAGGGAGTACAGGATCGATAGAGAAAATAATTTATTCAAAATGTATTTTTAAGAAAATTATTTCGTCTGTAGAATGGGGAGACCCTTATGCAGAACGAATTTTTTCAAAAAGATTTTTCCCTCAAAATTACTCATACTATGATTACAAAATGGCCTGGTATAGAGCATTTTTATTCAGACCATTTGATCATTCATGGTTTTTTATATTTGACAAATATTGTCCAAAGAAATATCCTATGTGGTTTTATCATTGGTGGTATTTATTTGGACCAACTCCTCAAATTTATCCAAAAGAATGCAATGAGGGTTTCACAACTTTTGTTGCCAATTCAAATTATCAAGCTTATGAAACTCCAGTCATGTTTCATGCAGAATTTAAAATTCCATGGATTCTATGTTGGAGTTACTGTCTCAAACAACACCTTCCACGTCCATATCCATATTCATTAATAAGAGAATTCAAAATTAAATGGTGGGACAAATTTACCTTAGAAATTTGTTCAACAAAAAATGTTATCTCCTTTTTTCAAACCGGTATAAAAATGGAATACCAATCTCCATCAACCACCAACAAACCTTCACCCTCAAAAGCAACATCAAATTCAAACTCTCCTCAACACAATAAAAATCCCAAAGTAGAAAGTCCGAATTCAGAATCATTATCTAAAGTCCAGAAAGCTATTCTCAAAAAGATTCTTGAAGATCCACAATATGCAAAGAAAATATTATCAGAAGAATCCTCTGATGAGATTTTATCGGAGTTTTCAAATGAGTCTTATGATCCAACATTTGGTGGCCCATTTGCTCAAGATCCATACGACTTTTAATATTGAGTTCACAAAAGTTCAATTCAAATGTTCAACAACTCAAATTAATTCATCCGGAAGCACAAACGTAAGCAATGACGAAATCAAAAGTATCATTCAAATGTTCAACAACTCAAATTAATTCATCCGGAAGCACAAACGTAAGCAATGACGAAATCAAAAGCATCTCCAACAGTAATTCAAAGCATCTTCAACAGTAAAGCATCTCCAACAGTGATTCAAAGCATCTTCAACAGTAAAGCATCTTCAATAGTAATTCAAAGCATCTTCTACAGTATTATAGTGTAACTTTAATAATTATGTTTGTACTATTTCTCTTTAATTTCTTATTGGAAGAGCAGATTGCACCTTATCTCTTCCTTTGTGTATAAATAAAGTGTCTAGCTCTAAGATGAGAGCATCCTGTAATTTTCTTTTGTTTAAGTCTTATCTCAAATAAATCTAACTTTCTTTACTTATCTTATTATTCTACCATTAAAAAGGAAGCAGAATTGGTTTCTTGGGTTGATTGGCGGTTGTTTTGTGTGAGTTTGAGTCAATCATCCTCCACGTAATGCAGAGGACTGATTGTGTGCAAGATTAAGAGTCCGGAGGACCCAATCTCGGTGCAGAACACTAACTAAAGCACAACAAAACAATATCACACAATAGGCTACACTAAAACAAACACAATAAGTAAATATAAAAAAAATAAATGAAAAGATAAATGAAAGGAAGAAAAGGGAAGAGGACAATGCCCTTAGCTGGTGGCTATCCTGGTGGCGTGCCGTCGAAGTTGAAGCTGTTCTCTCTGTTGAATTGCTGATTTGAAATTGGTTGTCGGTCGTTATCTTGTCTGGTACTCCGATAAACTGATCCCAATTGTTGGTTTGCCGGTAGGGTACCTACACACAACCAAAAATAACTAAAGAAAAAACGGGGTGGGGTATACTGTAGAAGGCTAGCAGTTAAAGCCAGCAATGGCGGATCCAGGGTTCATAGTCCCATGGGGCAACAACAACTGGACGAAATTTCGACAGAATTTCGCTTGTAAAGTGAACATCTAAAATATTTTTTATTTCTCCAAAATGACATATAAAAGCGATATAATCCCAAAGAAAAACTAAAAAATATCATGCAATTCTTGAATCTTGAATACTAGCTTGATGAACCCAAGTACCAAAACCATTGTAGCTTTATGTTTGTTATGCATTTGTTGGTTAACTAACGTGTTCCTTCAGTTCTAAAATTTTAAATATTCAATAAAATTAACTCAACTAATTTATTTAATAATTTACATTAGATCTAATAATGAACAATAAAAAATTATTTAATTTGTTGGGAATAAAATAATGCATATCTCAAAATAAGAATTGATAAATTGATGTAGAACCCTAATATTAAGAGGGGTGAAAACTGAAAATGAATGGGTTGATAAAATTTATAAACTTATGGATGTTGTTGATGGATATATTCCAATTCCTACTAGACAACAAATGAGTTCTTCATCAATTCTTTAAGTGCTAATAATGGGTACTTCATCAATTCTTCAAAAGGTAATAATGCAAAACCAGCTAAGGATGAAAAGTTTGGGAGTAAGATTAATGACATAGCCAGCCTTAACCTCAGGAAGCAAAGACCGAAAGAAAATAAGAAATCCAACTGCTTAATTATTCTCTGCTAGTTTCCGTATTTCTCGCCAGTAATCACGGTAAGATGCTAATCCAAAATCAAAAACCCCCGTCAACAATAGTAAAGAAAAACAAAAACCATAGTGAAGAATCCAAAATCAGTAAAACCCACCAAAATAAATAAATCAAAAACCAATTAATTCATTCAAAAAATCAATGAAACCATCAAATCAAAAAAGATATGGAAAATCAAAAATAAAACCCTTTAAATTAGTTTCACTTTCTTTCTCTTCATCTTGAGACTACCTTTTAAATAGATGATGGAGTGGGATTATTTAAGACTTAGATTAAGATTGAAAATTAGAACATAAAGATTAAGGCAAACAAATGTTTAGGGTTGACTTTTCAATATTATGCTAATATTGAGAAGACAAAGAAGAGGCATTATAGACTTTTAGGCTTTAGCTAAGAAAACTGATTCGCACAAAAATAAAAGTGTTGGAATTTAATTCTCACAGGACTGTGTAAAAGAAACAAATTCCAATTAAGGCATACGATTGCATATGTGCTATATCACACATTATTTCTTAATCTCGTAACAATTTTCAACTTAGTTACTCAAAATTAGTCCATGTTTCACTTTACAAAAAACATCCATAAACGTCATATGCATAAAAAGAAAACAGCTGTTACACTATACAGCTACTAGAAAATCCATAAACCTCAAATTCCAAGAGCAGGAGACTCATTCTAACCTTAGCTGCTCGGATGTTAGCATGATGAACCTTAGTGCCAGATTCCCTTTTAGTAGAATCCTCTGCATTTTCAAATCAAAGTAAAGAATCAACAAACAGAAAATCATGATACCTTAAAGTATCAAGCCTAAAAGATCAACAATGTCAACACACTAAGAAAATGATAGTCTACCCTTCCATTCAAATCCGGGTGAAAAATAATCTACAAATATAACACATCTTTAATCCCTTCTTTTAGTTAAAAGCACCTTCCCACACTTACAATCTCCATCATTTTCAACAGTATCAAGATGTTGTAGGCTTTACGTCTTATACATATTATTAGGAAATGAAACATGTAAGGTTAAGCATCACTGATGTTGATCATTTTCTGGAAAACATCTAAACCTGTGTAAAAACAGTTTTCAAACTGCTATTCTAGCGAGTACAATTAAGTATAGCTATGCAATTTCTAACGGACGAGTGCCGTTGACGATTTCGCCACATCATGTCATCGAAATTCAAATAGATTATCGCATAGCAGATAGATTTGAAACCGCATAACTGGTAAATTTCACATACCTAAAAATTTAAAACATCTAATCAAGAAATCATCGCTAAATAAGAAACTCAGTCGGAAACAAATTTTAGGGTTTTTGCTGGGACAACAAACGAACACTCAATTTATGATATTAAATGATGTTAAACTTCTGAGAACCACAAACCTGCCCAGACGTCGGTTGCCGGAATTCCGTTGGTGGGAAGAGAACGAACACCGGCGGCGGTGAGTTCCTATGGAGAGGGAATAGTGATAGCCGTTTATGGAATATGGCCGTTGGGAATATAGCCGTTTATGTAGCCGTCCGCAAGTACTTATGTATTCATGGTGAGGCACTACCTTGGGCTTATAATCTCATCAATTTTCATTATCTCGTGGCTTAATTTAAGGTTAGCTGCTTCTTAATATGTGTTTTTCTCCCTTTGTAGGGTTATGTCAAATGCTATGTAATAGTGGTTTTAAACATGTAAATGTAAAAGTGAGAAAGGCTATCTCTTTTGATACTACAAATGTGTGAAAACTTCACTCGATATATATCTAGTAACTAAGTATGACTCTAAATCCTAGAGCTAAGGGATAATTCACAATTTAATCACAAATGTAGGATTGTTATAATCTTGCTTATAGATAAATAGAAATATATGTTTTTAGTTATCCACTATGATTTTCAAAGAACCAAATTGTTATTGTACTCCTTTTTACATGCTAAATGGAGTCATAGATGAAGAATATGAGTATGATTTTAATTGATTTTTCATGTATAGTTCTCTATTTATTTCATTGCTTAGCTCATGGATGATTCGATAGATGAAATGATTTAGGATTTCTTCAAAGCAGGCAATGTTTTACCTTTAGAAGATTACACTCCAAATATTATGCAAAATAACATGATTTATCCAAATGATCAATTAATATCTCTTCCTCTGCTTCTCATCTTTATCCCTTTTCCCTTTACATAAGAATAAAATAGGAAAAAGGCTACACAATTTTACCACATGATTTATCTCCCCCATATTATTGGTGTGGTGCATGGACCACAAACGTGGACCTATATTTCTTTACCCTAAACCCTAAACCCTGAACCCTAAAACAATTTTTTTTTTTTGTTGTTTCACGAAGATACAATCCAAAAACTATCAGTCAATTGAAAAGTCGATCAAAAAGTCGGTTACCAATTAAGGGCAAAATTGGAGATCGATCATGATTTTTTGCAAGAAATGGAGTGAATTACAATATTCAATGATATATTATTCTCCTTATAAATTTCCTCATTCAAAATTCAAATGTTTAAGAGAAAGTGAAATAATAGTCTTAGTTTCTGAAAATGCAACGACTGGAAAAGACTTAATACAAGACTTTTAGATGTGTTTTCTAATTTTTGGTGTGATTTACAGGGGTAGGAGGCTGCGATTATCATGCGTAAACTGTACACGGCAATTTTGGCGTTTTCTTTTGGTTTTTTTGTGGCATTTCTTTCTGTCACCAAGTATTTTGGACTTTGACAGCTTCAAATCTATGCCGTCTGGCGTCTATGACGTTGATTAGTTTTGACTACTACTATTATTAACATCTAGAATTAATTACCTAGAATTAATTTAACCTTTTAATGACTTTCGTGCAATAATTACACCTATTGAATAACC
>NC_080058.1:25648581-25658581 GCF_026212465.1 Amaranthus tricolor
CTTTGGAATCATTAGTTTTGGTGTTGTGGTTAAGGAGATATGAATTTTTCTTTACAGACTGCCCAAAACTGATGAAATCCGGGTACCTTGGTAAGTTGTCTTCGAAAACCTATCAAGATTCTTTTATTTTTCTCTCATCTTTCACCAAATTATCAATAAATATCCTTTATTCATTAAACCACATCATTTGTGCGCTTTTTCTTACGTTTCATAGGTTTCTTGATTGACCCATTTCATTGTTGTTTCTCAAAGTACAGGAGAGTCTCATTTGTATTTGTCTTCCGTATTTTCGTTGTGTCTCCTTCATTTTTGAGTCTTTTTCATTGTTTCTTTTTTTCGTATTGATTCATTTTGAGTCTAGTTTTTGGTAAGCCTTTTTGTGTAGTCATTGGAGTTGTGAACAAAAAGATGCGCAAGTGTTTTTGACCAAAGGTCACAGAAACAATTCAGACTGTATGTGTGTAGTGAAATCTGATTTATGATCAAACTAGACCACGTATTTGAGTATTTTCAATTTGGGGTGTTTGTAGACATCTTGAGGTGTGTTGTCACCAAGTTTCATCATACTTGGATTTTGTTTGTTCGGGTTTTCAGTAGCAAACATTTCACACAGATTTCTGAATTTGGGGTGTTTGGTTCTATTTTCTTTCTGTTTTGTGCACAAAAAATTCCAAAATTCATTTCTTTGTTTTTCTTTCTTTTTCACTCTTACCCTTACTCTCATACTTAATTTTTGAGAGATTCTTGAGCCTTAGAATATGAAATCAACGGAAGCAGACATGAACACACATAAATCATTGGATAAACTAGAGTGTGCACTTGAAAACCTTCACCTAAACATATTGAATTTGGAGGAGGAAAGGCTTGTGAGGTTGAAAGTGGACTGTTACCGTCAAAGGGATTGGGCTCAATTGTGTCTTTTTCTTAAAAAAATTGGTGGATGTTAGGAGTCAAAAGCAAAGCTTGAAGAGGAAGTTTGAACTTCGTCAAGAAAAGCTGAGATTTCAACAACAATTGCAAGAGCAACATGGGGATTCTAAAATGGTAATTGTTCATGAGTTTAATCCTGATGTTGATCCGGTTAGGATTAAATTTGAGATCATTTCAAAGCATGTTGATACACACAGCACACCATTGTTTTCTTCTTTTAACAATCAAGAACCATCCATTGTGGAGACAAAAGGTGATGAAATTGCTTCTAAACAAGAGGAACTCGACTTGTATTCAAGTGTGGTTCCTATCTATGATGAATATCCAGATTCATGCAATGAAGAGGGTAGTGAAGAAATTGTTGAAGCATCTTGTGTAGAGGTGATTAATGATCTTAAAGGAGATGTTGAGGCATCTTGTGTAGAGGTTGTAGATGATCTTGAAGAAATTGTTGAGACAACTAATGTTGAGGATGTTGATTCTTTGATGCAACCTTTGGAAGTGGTGAATTATCCTTCAAGTTGGAGGACTAGTTTACATGTTGTGCAAGCTACGGAGGGAAAGTTTGTTCACATTGATCATGTGGTTAAACAAACACACTTTGTGGAGTTTGCTCATGTTAGTAGATTTGTTGAGGTTCATCCTACAAAAATTCGAGGAAGGATTTTTTCTAAAAAGGGGAGAATGCAACAAGCAGAGTGTAGCCTTGGTAATACGAGCAAGCTAATCTTCTTGGTAAGCTTGTTTAATATATGGGTGTGGTTCATTATGCAAGTAAGGGCAACAACATTCTTCCTTACATGTGTAATGGTCATGGGAAACCTGATTCCTAATTTAATTAAAGTTTGCTAGTAGTTTGTGCTAGAAATATATGTACATTAACATTGTAGTGCAGCAACTTAAACACAACAACAGCTGGAATTGTTCCTTAAAGCTATTAATGAGTATATATAGTGCAACTGAAGTTGTTCTATGAAGCTATTAATGAGTATGATAGTCTACTGTTCTTGTTTTGTTGGTTCAAGAATTAAGGACAACACAGAAGGTGCAGCAGCAGATTTATTTGCGTGCAACAGAATTCAGAAGATGTCCTATCCAACAACACATCAATCTTGTGCACACATTCAGCTAGTCACAACATACAGGTCAAGAATTGAGGACAATTCTTTTTCCAAGAAGGAGGGATTGAACCATATTGGTTTAGATCTTGGTAGCTTGGCAATAAGTGGATGAATGGACGTGTGTTGTTCAACCATATGCACATGCATCTCCCAAGTCATGTGCATCTCTCAATCACATGGTTCAATACAAGATGACCTTGAAGACATGTATGTAGATGAGATTGAGCCAAATCAACTAGGCTTAGATGAAGGAAGTAACGTAAGCCCAAAGGCATCAAGAAGCAACCGCAAAGACAGAGATAGCAACTGAAGCAACAAGAGCAACAGGAGCTACTGAAGCTACTCTAATGTTTCTGATGATTCTGGTTCTGCACTTAGTGATTCACCCATGGATCTTGAATGAAATGAGAGCCAAGACAGCTAGGAAGGGGGATGAATTAATCATGGAGAAATAGATACAAAGGCAAGAACAAGGAAAGCCAACAACATACACAGAACACTGAAAACAGCAGCAGAACAGCACAGCAGCAAAACTAGCGAACAACCCACCTTGCACGACACGTGAAGACCAAACCGGTGCATCCACGACCTGGGCTACAGTAGAAATGGAATCTTGGCACATGGACCTAGCCATTAAGGGCCAAGAGCCCTATTAATAACTCACACAACTCTCTGAAATCCGTGTGCAAGGTCGTGTAGTCAGCAGCTGGTTCGAAACAAATCAGCACTGATCTTATGACCAGCTGACCTTGTGAGCCTTGGCCTGAACGTACCTTTTGATCTACGGGACAACCAAGGATAGAAATGGAATCTCTACACTAGAATCTTGCCACCAAGACTCTTAGTGGCCATTATCAACCTTGGGAAGAGCACAAGAAAGTGGGTGGAAGGTCGCCTGGTCAGCAGCCCTTCTGTCAGAATTTCAGAATACTTTTGCAGCTTGTTTTTATGTTTTAATGAAGCACATGTTGTGCACGTGCTCCTTTATGACCGTTATTGTTAGTTAGACGTGTCATTAGCCTTCTCATTGTATTTCCCTCTTCCCTTACGTCTATATATAGATGGCTTGTTCATTGTAATGAGAAGTTATGAATGATAACGTTCTGAAATTTCATCAAGTGAATTTTTTTTCAATTGCTTTGCAATTGGGTTACAAAGGGCCAATTTTGCCCTTCAAGGTTGTGCGTGTTCTTGTGTGTTCATCAAGACACCACTCCTCCCCATCAATAGATGCTGTTAACTCCCTTGCAGATCAAAGGAGGAAGCATAGAGTTGAGTGATTAAGGAGTCTGGCAGTCCAGTTCTTACACCTATTCTTCGTGTCAGTTTCTTGGAATATCCCTCATCTTCGTTTCAAATCCAATTCGTGCGTTGACCACGCGTACTTGGATCAATTGGTATCAGAGCCTCAAAGTCCTTGGGGTTCATAATTCAATCGATTTTGATGAGCAACAACAGACAAAAGTCGCAATAACAAGAAGAAACAGAAGCTGTCAGAAACTGACTGCATTTGGGGTCGAAAGTAGTAGTGTTTTGGGGATCGTATTGTGGTTTGTTTTCAAAACTGTTTTTACACGGTATTTCGGATTCAGTTGGGAAAGTTTTGGCTTTGGAATCATTAGTTTTGGTGTTGTGGTTAAGGAGATATGAATTTTTCTTTACAGACTGCCCAAAACTGATGAAATCCGGGTACCTTGGTAAGTTGTCTTCGAAAACCTATCAAGATTCTTTTATTTTTCTCTCATCTTTCACCAAATTATCAATAAATATCCTATATTCATTAAACCACATCATTTGTGCGCTTTTTCTTACGTTTCATAGGTTTCTTGATTGACCCATTTCATTGTTGTTTCTCAAAGTACAGGAGAGTCTCATTTGTATTTGTCTTCCGTATTTTCGTTGTGTCTCCTTCATTTTTGAGTCTTTTTCATTGTTTCTTTTTTTCGTATTGATTCATTTTGAGTCTAGTTTTTGGTAAGCCTTTTTGTGTAGTCATTGGAGTTGTGAACAAAAAGATGCGCAAGTGTTTTTGACCAAAGGTCACAGAAACAATTCAGACTGTATGTGTGTAGTGAAATCTGATTTATGATCAAACTAGACCACGTATTTGAGTATTTCCAATTTGGGGTGTTTGTAGACATCTTGAGGTGTGTTGTCACCAAGTTTCATCATACTTGGATTTTGTTTGTTCGGGTTTTCAGTAGCAAACATTTCACACAGATTTCTGAATTTGGGGTGTTTGGTTCTATTTTCTTTCTGTTTTGTGCACAAAAAATTCCAAACTTCATTTCTTTGTTTTTCTTTCTTTTTCACTCTTACCCTTAATCTCATACTTAATTTTTGAGAGATTCTTGAGCCTTAGAATATGAAATCAACGGAAGCAGACATGAACACACATAAATCATTGGATAAACTAGAGTGTGCACTTGAAAACCTTCACCTAAACATATTGAATTTGGAGGAGGAAAGGCTTGTGAGGTTGAAAGTGGACTGTTACCGTCAAAGGGATTGGGCTCAATTGTGTCTTTGTCTTAAAAAATTGGTGGATGTTAGGAGTCAAAAGCAAAGCTTGAAGAGGAAGTTTGAACTTCGTCAAGAAAAGCTGAGATTTCAACAACAATTGCAAGAGCAACATGGAGATTCTAAAATGGTAATTGTTCATGAGTTTAATCCTGATGTTGATCCGGTTAGGATTAAATTTGAGATCATTTCAAAGCATGTTGATACACACAGCACACCATTGTTTTCTTCTTTTAACAATCAAGAACCATCCATTGTGGAGACAAAAGGTGATGAAATTGCTTCTAAACAAGAGGAACTCGACTTGTATTCAAGTGTGGTTCCTATCTATGATGAATATCCAGATTCATGCAATGAAGAGGGTAGTGAAGAAATTGTTGAAGCATCTTTTGTAGAGGTGATTAATGATCTTAAAGGAGATGTTGAGGCATCTTGTGTAGAGGTTGTAGATGATCTTGAAGAAATTGTTGAGACAACTAATGTTGAGGATGTTGATTCTTCGATGCAACCTTTGGAAGTGGTGAATTATCCTTCAAGTTGGAGGACTAGTTTACATGTTGAGCAAGCTACGGAGGGAAAGAGCAGCCATGAAAGAGAAAAGGGAAGAAGATGAAGAAACTAACCATGATTAGGTTAAATTCCAAATTTAACGGACATTTAACGAAAAATTCATCATTAAGGTCACGGTTGTAATTACCATATAATTGGGGGGTACCACTGAAATGCAGTTGGGTACCATTGTAATTTTTCAATAGTACAAGGGCACCATTGATAATTTCCCTAATAATAATAATAATAATAATAATAATGACAATAATAATAATAATAATAATAATAATAATAATAATAATAATTATGACAATAATAATAATAATAATAATAATAATAATAATAATAATTACAATAATAACAATAATAATAATAATAACAATAAAATTAACACAACTAATTTATTTAATAATTTAGATTAGATCTAATAATGAACAATAAAAATTATTTAATTTGTTGGGAATAAAATAAGACATATCTCAAAATAAGAATTGATAAATTGATGAAGAACCCTAATATTAAGAGGGGTGAAAACTGAAAATGAATGGGTTGATAAAATTTATAAACTTATGGATGCTGTTGATGGATATATTCCAATTCCTACTAGACAACAAATGAGTTCTTCATCAATTCTTCAAGTGCTAAATAATGGGTTCTTCATCAATACTTCAAAAGGTAATAATGCAAAACCAGCTAAGGATGAAAAGTTTGGAAGTAAGATTAATGACACAGCCAGCCTTAACCTCAGGAAGCAAAGACCGATGACGATAACGAACGATAACAATAATAACAATAATAACAATAATAATAATAATAATAATAATAATAATAATAATAATAATAATAATAATAATAATAATAAGACCACAATTGCTTTCTAACTCTATATTCAATTACTCAGGACTAAGTTAGAAAGGTTACCAAAAAAACTTTAAAGGGAACATGAACCATGTGTGCCTAACCTCAAAACATACCTCAGCCCATGGTTCAGTACAAACTAATGAAGATGCACCTCAACCTCACTCAACTCATAAGGATGAAGATCACACAAAGAATCAAGGTTATCATACAAAGAACAACACAGCAAACCCACAAACACATCAGAATGCTTAGGAAGAACAGAAAACAGCAGCAGGTCAAAATAGCAAGACACCCGCTGACCAGCTTACTTTGCAGCGTGGTTTGAGCCTTAACAAAGGAGACCTGGGGCCAAACAACCATGGAAACGTGATCTCCATACATGGACCAAGCCATCAAGGTCCAAGATCCATGCTGGAAGCGCACACAATCACTTGGAACGGAAGCCCAAAGGAACCCAATCGCAGATCAGAACAGCCCATACAGACCATACAGAACAGCACAGCAGCTAGCGACCAAGCCACCTTGCACGACACGAGGAGACCAGACCTGTGCACCCAGGACCTGGACTAATGTAGAAATGGAATCTTGGCACATGGACCTAGCCATCAAGGGCCAAGAACCCTGTTGATGACTCACACAACTCTCTAAAATCCATGTGCAAGGTTTCCCAGTCAGCAGGCTGGTGCTGAAATCAGAATCAGTGTTCTGACTTAGTTTTATGCTTCTGTTTTGTGTCTTTAAAACACATGATGTAATGCACGTGATGTTATTAGCCGTTAGCTAGCTAGAAAACTATAAATATAGGTTGTCTCTCATGTACATTCATTAAGTTTGGTGATTAATAAGAATTCTTCTTCATTTCCTCAAGGTTATATTCCTCTCCTTTGTGTGTGTTTGTCATTACAATCTCAGCTTTGCAAGAACGTGTGGAACATCTTCTACACTCTAATTGTGGAACAATTTAGAGTGTCATCTTCCCTTATTTGAGTGGAACTCGAGGGAGGGTGTGCGGGGTCATTTCTCGTTGGTGAGTGAAGCCAAATCAGAGGGTGACCAAGGCTGGCCTGAAAACCAAGAATTGGTTTCTTGGGTTGATTGGCGGTTGTTTTGTGTGAGTTTGAGTCAATCATCCTCCACGTAATGCAGAGGACTGATTGTGTGCAAGATTAAGAGTCCGGAGGACCCAATATCGGTGCAGAACACTAACTAAAGCACAACAAAACAATATCACACAATAGGCTACACTAAAACAAACACAATAAGTAAATATAAAAAAAATAAATGAAAAGATAAATGAAAGGAAGAAAAGGGAAGAGGACAATGCCCTTAGCTGGTGGCTATCCTGGTGGCTATCCTGGTGGCGTGCCGTCGAAGTTGAAGATGTTCTCTCTGTTGAATTGCTGATTTGGAATTGGTTGTCGGTCGTTATCTTGTCTGGTACTCCGATAAACTGATCCCAATTGTTGGTTTGCCGGTAGGGTACCTACACACAACCAAAAATAACTAAAGAAAAAACGGGGTGGGGTATATTGTAGAAGGCTAGCAGTTAAAGCCAGCAATGGCGGATCCAGGGTTCATAGTCCCATGGGGCAACAACAACTGGACGAAATTTCGACAGAATTTCACTTGTAAAGTGAACATCTAAAATATTTTTTATTTCTCCAAAATGACATATAAAAGCGATATAATCCCAAAGAAAAACTAAAAAATATCATGCAATTCTTGAATCTTGAATACTAGCTTGATGAACCCAAGTACCAAAACCATTGTAGCTTTATGTTTGTTATGCATTTGTTGGTTAACTAACGTGTTCCTTCAGTTCTAAAATTTTAAATATTTAATAAAATTAACTCAACTAATTTATTTAATAATTTAGATTAGATCTAATAATGAACAATAAAAAATTATTTAATTTGTTGGGAATAAAATAATGCATATCTCAAAATAAGAATTGATAAATTGATGTAGAACCCTAATATTAAGAGGGGTGAAAACTGAAAATGAATGGGTTGATAAAATTTATAAACTTATGGATGTTGTTGATGGATATATTCCAATTCCTACTAGACAACAAATGAGTTCTTCATCAATTCTTTAAGTGCTAATAATGGGTTCTTCATCAATTCTTCAAAAGGTAATAATGCAAAACCAGCTAAGGATGAAAAGTTTGGGAGTAAGATTAATGACACAGCCAGCCTTAACCTCAGGAAGCAAAGACCGAAAGAAAATAAGAAATCCAACTGCTTAATTATTCTCTGCTAGTTTCCGTATTTCTCGCCAGTAATCACGGTAAGATGCTAATCCAAAATCGAAAACCCCCGTCAACAATAGTAAAGAAAAACAAAAACCATAGTGAAGAATCCAAAATCAGTAAAACCCACCAAAATAAATAAATCAAAAACCAATTAATTCATTCAAAGAATCAATGAAACCATCAAATCAAAAAAGATATGGAAATTCAAAAATAAAACCCTTTAAATTAGTTTCACTTTCTTTCTCTTCATCTTGAGACTACCTTTTAAATAGATGATGGAGTGGGATTATTTAAGACTTAGATTAAGATTGAAAATTAGAACATAAAGATTAAGGCAAACAAATGTTTAGGGTTGACTTTTCAATATTATGCTAATATTGAGAAGACAAAGAAGAGGCATTATAGACTTTTAGGCTTTAGCTAAGAAAACTGATTTGCACAAAAATAAAAGTGTTGGAATTTAATTCTCACAGGACTGTGTAAAAGAAACAAATTCCAATTAAGGCATACGATTGCATATGTGCTATATCACACATTATTTCTTAATCTCGTAACAATTTTCAACTTAGTTACTCAAAATTAGTCCATGTTTCACTTTACAAAAAACATCCATAAACGTCATATGCATAAAAAGAAAACAGCTGTTACACTATACAGCTACTAGAAAATCCATAAACCTCAAATTCCAAGAGCAGGAGACTCATTCTAACCTTAGCTGCTCGGATGTTAGCATGATGAACCTTAGTGCCAGATTCCCTTTTAGTAGAATCCTCTGCATTTTCAAATCAAAGTAAAGAATCAACAAACAGAAAATCATGATACCTTAAAGTATCAAGCCTAAAAGATCAACAATGTTCAACACACTAAGAAAATGATAGTCTACCCTTCCATTCAAATCCGGGTGAAAAATAATCTACAAATATAACACATCTTTAATCCCTTCTTTTAGGCAAAAGCACCTTCCCACACTTACAATCTCCATCATTTTCAACAGTATTAAGATGTTGTAGGCTTTACGTCTTATACATATTATTAGGAGATGAAACATGTAAGGTTAAGCATCACTGATGTTGATCATTTTCTGGAAAACATCTAAACCTGTGTAAAAACAGTTTTCAAACTGCTATTCTAGCGAGTACAATTAAGTATAGCTATGCAATTTCTAACGGACGAGTGCCGTTGACGATTTCGCCACATCATGTCATCGAAATTCAAATAGATTATCGCATAGCAGATAGATTTGAAACCGCATAACTGGTAAATTTCACATACCTAAAAATTTAAAACATCTAATCAAGAAATCATCGCTAAATAAGAAACTCAGTCGGAAACAAATTTTAGGGTTTTTGCTGGGACAACAAACGAACACTCAATTTATGATATTAAATGATGTTAAACTTCTGAGAACCACAAAAATGAGAACCACAAACCTGCCCAGACGTCGGTTGCCGGAATTCCGTTGGTGGGAAGAGAACGAACACCGGCGGCGGTGAGTTCCTACGGAGAGGGAATAGTGATAGCCGTTTATGGAATATGGCCGTTGGGAATATAGCCGTTTATGTAGCCTTATGTATTCATGGTGAGGCGCTACCTTGGGCTTATAATCTCATCAATTTTCATTATCTCGTGCTTAATTTAAGGTTAGCTGCTTCTTAATATGTGTTTTTCTCCCTTTGTAGGGTTATGTCAAATGCTATGTAATAGTGGTTTTAAACATGTAAATGTAAAAGTGAGAAAGGCTATCTCTTTTGATACTACAAATGTG
>NC_080058.1:25663581-25676081 GCF_026212465.1 Amaranthus tricolor
TTTGTACATAATCACTTTGTTATTTGTTGTTATATTTTGTTGGATGTTAGTATTGTTGTGAACTTCTAACCTCTAACTGCTAGACTTCTATAATATACCCCACCCCGTTTTTACTATGGTTATTTTTGGTTGTGTGTAGGTACCCTACCGGCAAGCCAAATACTAGGATCAGTTTATCAGAGTACCGGACAAGATAATGACCGACAACCACTTTCAAATCAGCAATTCAACAAAAACAACATCTTCAACTTCGACAGCACGCTACAAGGATAGCCATCAGCTAAGGGCATTGTCCTCTTCCCTTTTCTTCCTTTCATTTCTCTTTTCGGTTATTGTTTTTATATTTACTTATTGTGTATGTTTTAGTGTAGCCTATTGTGTGATATTATTGTTATTATTATTGTTATTATTATTATTATTATTATTATTATTATTATTATTATTATTATTATTATTATTGTTATTAATTATTATTATTATTATTGTTATTGTTATTATTTTTTATATTGTTATTGTTATTGTTATTATTGTTATTGTTATTGTTATTATTATTATTATTATTATCATTATTATTATTATTATTATTATTATTATTATTATTATTATTATTATTATTATTATTATTATTATTATTATAATAATAATAATAATAATAATAATTATTATTATTATTATTATTATTATTATTATTATGATCATTATTATTCTTATTGTTGTTTTTGTTGTTGTTGTTGTTGTTATTCTTCTTGTTGTTGTTGTCGTTCTGGTTGTGGTGGTTGTTGTTCTTATTGTGCTTGTGCTTGTGGTTGTTGTGGTTGTTGTCGTTATTGTGGTTGTGGTTGTAGTTGTTGTTGTTGTTTTTATTTATTATTATTATTATTATTATTATTATTATTATTATTATTATTATTATTATTATTATTATTATTATTATCATTATTATTACTATAATTTTTATTATTATGATTATTGTTATTATTGTTATTATAGTTGATGTTATTGTTATTATTATTATTATTATTATTATTATCATTATTATTATTATTATTATTATTATTATTATTATTATTATTATTATTATTATTATTATTATTATTATTATTATTATTATCATTATTATTATTATTATTATTATTATTATTATTATTATTATTATTATTATTATTATTATTATTATTATTATTATTATTATTGTTATTATTATTGTTATTGTTATCATTCTTATTATTATTATTGTTATTATTAATATTATTATTATTATTATTATTATTATTATTATTATTATTATTATTATTATTATTATTGTTATGATTTATTATTATTATTATAATAATAATAATAATAATAATAATAATAATAATAATAATAATAATAATTATTATTATTATTATTATTATTATTATTATTATTATTATTGTTATTATTGTTATTATTATTGTCATTATTGTTATGATTATTATTATTATTATTATTATTATTATTATTATTATTATTATTATTATTATTATTATTATTATTATTTTTATTATTATTATTATTATTATTTATATTATTATTATTATTATTTTTTTAATTCTTATTGTTATTATTATTATTATTATTATTATTATTATTATTATTATTATTATTATTATTATTATTATTATTATTATTATTATTATTATTATTGTTACTGTTCGATTAGATTCTATGTTATTACTTTTGTTCATAATTATATTAATATTTGAAGTTTATTTTTTTGTTACATTCAATTAGGTTTTTTAGTTATTCTTTTGTACATAATCACTTTGTTATTTGTTGTTACATTTTGTTGGATGTTAGTATTGTTGTGAACTTCTAACCTCTAACTGCTAGACTTCTATAGTATACCCCACCCCGTTTTTACTATGGTTATTTTTGGTTGTGTGTAGGTACTCTATCCGCAAGATAACAACTAGGATCAGTTTATCGGAGTATCGAACAAGATAACGACCGACAACCAGTTTCAAATCAGCAATTCAACAGAGAGAACATCTTCAACTTCGACAGCTCGCCACCAGAATAACCAACAGCTAAGGGCATTGTCTTTTTCCCTTTTCTTCCTTTCATTTATCTTTTCATATATTTTTTTGTTGTTGTTGTTGTTGTTGTTGTAGTTGTAGTTGTTGTTCTAGTTGTGGTTGTTGTTGTTTTTGTTGTGGTTGTGGTTGTGATTGTCGTCGTCGTCGTTGTTGTTGTTGTTGTTGTGGTTCTTTTTCTTGATCTTGTTGTGGTTCTTTTTCTTGTTCTTGTTCTTATTGTGGTTGTGTTCACTAGTGAAAAAAATTGTATTTGCTGCTCATTATTTGCTGCGGTTTTTTCATATTCGCAGCAATAAAGAGGAGAATGAATAAGGAAAAAAAAAAACCTTTAATTGCTGCGGTTAACCACTGGACCGCAGCAAATATTATTCAAAACAAATTAATTGCTCCGGTTAAGGCCAAACCGCAGCAAATAGCGCTTCATTATTTCCTTAATTGCTCCGGTTTTTCATGAACCGCAGCAAATAAACCGGGAAAATAACTTAATTGCTCCGGTTTCCTTTGAACCGCAGCAAATGAGCTTTGGAATTTTAAGAAAACCCGCCATAATCATCAGTTTCTTTTTCACAATAAACCCTTCACAAAACCCTTCATACAAAACGATTAAACTGCCTTTTGTTCTCTCAAACGAACCCATTGAAAACCAAAAACCCAGAACTGTACGTTTGCTACTGCTGTTCTACTGCTGCTTTGTTCTCTCAATCAAACGTTTGCTTGTTCTACTGTACGTGTTCATCTTTATTTTCATTCACAAACCCAGAACAAACGTTTGCTTGTTCTACTGTACGTGTTCATCTTCATTGTCATTCACAAACCCAGAAATCAAAAGTTTGCTTGTTCTACTGTGTTCACAAACGTTTGCTTGTTTCGTGCATTTGCTTGTTCTACTGTGTGCGCATTCTTCAAAACCGTTGTTTGAAACCAAAGGCATTTGCTTGTTCATCTTCAAAACTCACTAATTAAGGTATTATTTCTCTTTTTAATTTCAATAAGCATTGAAATATCTCATTGTTGCTTCTGTTCTTGTTGCTGGTCGCATTTGCTTTGTTCTTGTTGCTGGTCGCATGTGATTGTTTTACACTTATTATTTCATTGATTAGATTATATATTAGTTCAATCTAATCTAGATGATGATCAAAACAAAGAAAACTAAAAAATTAAAATTAAAAATGAAGATGTACGTGGGTTTGTAAATATCTAAATTTGACAAAAAAAGAAGTTTTCAAAGATTTAATTGCATATAAAATATCGTTTATCCAATCTTGATGAAAAAAATATAAATGGGCATGAGAAATGAAAAGAAAATTTGTTTTTAAATAATAGTTAGTTAAAGATATAAAAAAAAAGAAAAGAAAAGAAAAAGAATGTGCCACCAGTTCCATATTTGTGAAGATAATTCTTCAAAGTAGCATCTTCTTCAGGAGACCATGACCCTCTTTTCACATTTGCTTTATCACAACAAGGTGGTCTTCCCATTTTTATTCCACTAACAAACAACCCCTTATTATTAAACAACAGGATTTTTATTTGGTTTTGGGGTTTTTATAAATGTAACAGTGACCCTTGACTTAATATGACTTTGGTTTTTTTTTATTTTTTATTTTTTTTTATAATAAATTAATAAATATTTTTTATTGAATACAATATACAATAAATTTAAAAGTTGTAGTTGTGTATTATTGGTGTTTGTTTGTTTACTTTTCCCTTGGTATATACTTTAAAGGATAAACCTAGTCAAACAATTTTACCACATGGATTGATCACTTTTTTTTATTGTTATAAAAGGCCTACCTAAGAATACGAACTAAGGGAGATGTGGAGGTTTGTTGCTTTTTGTCACTCATACAACTATCAAATTTTGAATTCATTAAGAAAATTAGTAGATCATAAGTCAAATACTTTGACTTATAATTTAAAATTAATTTTAATTCGGATGTTTTGATATTTGTTAAAAATGTGGTTTGTTGTTAATTGTTATACTTATTAGAATTATAAATAAGTATATATGTTTAAAAGTTGTGTATTAATTTTGTTTAGAATCAATTAATCACACTAATTAGGATGACAAACGATCGTTCTTGGATGTATGGAAGCATTGAATCGTCGGAATTTATTGATGGCGTATTAGAATTTTGTAGTATTGCAGTTGAACATCAAGTTAGGACGGGGGGAGTTGGTTTTTATTGCCCATGTGTCAGTTGTGGCAATGTATCAAAGGTAGATAGTGTTGATATCCTTAGGGAGCACATACTTCGACGTGGGTTTAGGCCTCAATATCATGTTTGGGTTTGGCATGGTGAGGAGGGAGTTTACAAAGAGAAAAGTGTTGTTGAGGACGTCAATAATGTGGCCGATGTCAATGAGGATGTAGTAGATCATGTTGATGGGTATGAGACAGATGAAGAGAATGTCGATGAGGATGTGGATCGTGTTGATGAGATGATGGAGGGAGTCGAGGATGAGTTAGGAAAACGTCCTCGTGTTTTTGACTTGTTGACAGAGGCTTCTCAAAAGCCTTTGTACCCTGGATGTACAAAGTTCACCAAACTAACAGCAGTGTTGACAATTTTCAACATTAAGTCAAAGTTCAATTGGAGTGACGCTAGTTTCACAATGTTATTAGAAGCGTTAGGTGAGTTGCTTCCTGAGGGAAATGAACTTCCAAAGTCGACATATTATGCCAAAAAGCTCATGTGTCCTTTCGGCTTAGAGTACCAAAAGATTCATGCGTGTTCGAATGATTGTGTGTTGTATCGGAATGAAAACGAGAACTTAGAAGAGTGTCCTAGGTGTGGGTTATCGCGCTACAAGCGTAAAGGGGCTCGGGATGCTAAAGGGCCCCCGGCTAAGGTATTGTGGTATCTTCCAATAATACCTAGATTCAAGCGCTTGTTTTCTATAAAGAAAGATGCGTTAAATTTGAGGTGGCATGCAGATAGGGTGAAGAAAGGTCACTTGCTCACACATCCATCTGATTCTCCGGAGTGGAAGAGTATTGATAGGTTGCATAAGACTTTTGGGGATGAGGTTCGTAATTTAAGGCTCGGACTGTGTACGGATGGAATGAACCCGTTCGGCAATCTTAGTTCTCAACATAGTACTTGGCCGGTACTTTTAGTGATCTATAATTTGCCACCTTGGTTGTGTATGAAGCGTAAGTACATAATGCTTTCGCTTCTTATCTCGGGTCCTAAACAACCTGGCAATGACATAGATGTGTATCTTGCACCTCTCGTTGAGGATTTGAGAAAGATGTGGGATGAAGGCGTTTCAGTGTTTGATGCATATGCTAATGAGGAGTTCACCTTGCGTGCAATGCTTTTATGCACCGTTAATGATTTTCCGGCATATGGCAACTTATCGGGGTATAAGAACAAAGGGAAGAAAGCATGCCCGATATGTATCGATGACATGGAATCCACGTTGATTCCTAAGTGCAAACACGTATTCATGCACCATCGAAAGTTCCTCCCACGAGACCACCAATATCGTAAGAAGAAGAAGTTGTTCAATGGGGAGGTTGAGGACCGTGTAGCTCGTCGATCGTTGACCGGTTATGAGGTTTATGAACAGGTTAAGGGAGTTGAGACTGTATTTGGTAAAACGGGGCAAGTGCAAGGAGGTGAAGGCCGATTATGGAAAAAAGAATCAATCTTTTGGAAGCTTTCATATTGGAGAGATCTACAAGTTAGGCATTGTCTTGACGTTATGCATATAGAGAAAAATGTATGCGATGCCATACTCGGGACTCTCATGAACATTCCGGGTAAGACAAAAGATGTTAGGGCCATGCGAGATTGGTTTGAATGTAAGGGTCTTCGTCCGGAGTTGTGGGCACATGTTAAGGTGAGTAAGAAAAGAAATAGAGCTGATGATGAAGTTGGAGGCAGTAAGAAGAAGATGCTTAATGACAAAGTTTATTTGCCTCCAGCTTGCTACACATTGTCCAAAGCAGAGAAGCGGACATTTTCTGAGTGTTTGTATGGCATTAAGGTTCCGTCTGGGTACTCATCCAACATGAAGAGATTGTTAGCCTAAATGGTGAGCTGAAGTTGGGAAGCATGAAATCTCACGATTGCCATGTAATGATGCAAGTGTTCTTACCAATTGCAATCCGTGGAATACTGCCAAAACATGTGAGATATGCTATTACCGAGCTATGTTCGTTCTTCAACACAATTTGTAGTAAAGTTCTTAATCCCTTTAAACTTGATGCACTTCAACTCGACGTGATTGTAACTTTATGCAAGTTTGAGATGTATTTTCCACCTTCTTTCTTTGACATAATGGTTCATCTTATTGTCCATCTCGTTCGTGAGATCAAACTTTTGGGTCCAGTTTTTTTAAGGTGGTGTTATCCTTTTGAAAGACACATGGGTGTTTTACAAAACAAGGTGAGGAATCCAGCACAACCCGAGGGGAGTATGATTCAAGGCACTGTGAGCGATGAGATTAGTAACTTTATAGCCGAGTATTTGGCCATGGCAAAGCCTATTGGACTTCCCACCTCTAGACATGAAGGAAGGCTTGAGGAAAAAGGAACAATTGGCTCCAAATCGGTCACACCTCCTCGAGAAAGCCTTCTACAAGCACACTTGTATGTGTTGCATCATATTCCGGAAGTTCATCCTTTTTTGAGTGAGCATTTTGATATATTGCGCGCAAAACATCCTTCTAAAGGGGATAGGGCATTGATGCAGTTGCATAACAAGATGTTTATTAATTGGTTTCATAATCGAGTGATATGCGAAGAACTCAAGGGTGTATCCGAAATTGTTAAGTGGTTAGCTTTTGGTCCTCGTGATGATGTCAACAAATATGAGGGTTACGATGTCAATGGCTTCACATTTTGGACTGAGGGTCAAGACAAGAAGTCATCGTATCTACAGAATAGTGGGGTTTCTATTTTGGCGTCATCTACATTTTACGCGAGTGCGAAGGATCAAGCGCCGGTTGATGCTAAATTGGTATACTACGGGCGGGTACATGAAATATGGGAGCTTGACTACTCTACTTTCAATATTGGTCTTTTCAAATGTAAGTGGGTAGATAATAATCGACGATGCATAAAAAATGACGACCCTTGTGGATTCACTCTTGTAGACTTAGCTCGTTTGCGTGATAGTGAGGAGCCATTCATACTAGCCATACAAGCCAAGCAAGTATTCTACATTGTCGACCCGTCTGATAAAAAATGGTCTATTGTTGTACCGGGAAAAAGAAGCATTCTTGGTATAGGTGATGTTGAGGATGAGGAAGAATATGAAGCTTTTGAAGACTCCCCTCCCTTTATCAATCCAATATCAGTGGATCAAGATGATGTAGATGATGTAGATGTTGGTTATATGCGTGTAGATCACACGGAAGGAATACATTTGAATTAAGTAATTCACAAGGTATGAATTTAAAGCTTTTAAAAGTTTTTTTGGCACTTGGTTTGTTTTGCATGAAACTTTGCACAGAACACTTATTTGTTATATATTATTGTATTGAACGTACGTATTAGAATTGTAAATCATAGTCATATTCTTAATATTACTTAGCTTATGTTCTAATATATTTCTATTCATACTCTTTCAGGTACTGATATATAATGTATCTATTCAGAGACGAAATTGTCCCCGAGATTGAGACCTCGGATAATGAGCATCGTAGTTACGACAGTGAAGAGGACCAAATTGTGAGATTCGAGCGTATGGCTGAAGACGCTCCACCTCTAGACAATGATTTTGAGACTGAAGACGCCCCACCAATGGATGCTCCCACTACCAGTAAGAAAAGAAAAGGGCGAGGTCCTACGAAAAACCTCAAAGTCACGGAACCAATGCATTTGGAATACAATGCATTGGGTCAACCCTGCGGAAAATGGCGTAGGCAATATGGAAAACAAGTGGGCCTATGTATCCGCAAGATTTCCATATTGCACGCATGGAACGAGGTTCCAGAGGGTTTGAAAAACTCTCTATGGAATGATACTGTGGTAAGCAACTTTACTATTTTTACTCATTTAGTTTCATTTTAAAATTAATTTAATTGACAGTAACAAATATAAATTTTTTTTGTAGAATCTTTGCCACATCGAGAGCGATGAGGACAAGAAGAATGTGTTTCTTTCAGCTGTTGCTGAAAGATTCAGAGATTTCAAATCCAAGCTAGTAACTGGCTGGATTACGAAGACCCGTGCCCGTACGACCAAAAAGGTCAAAACGGGAAACGAAGGTGGAGAGCAAGCACCTTCGAAGATGCCCTACGAAATATGGGGTCACATATCGAAGAGGGATTGGGAGGCCTTTGTTGCCAAAAGAACAACTCCCATAGAAGTTGTAAGTATTTCATATTATATTATAGTTTACCAATTTGAATTTACTTCTTTTGATTCAGTCATTAAACTAATACATGACATTCGATTTCTATTGATTAATTAGGAAAAGCGTGGTAAAGCTTCAGATTCTGCAAGCAAAAGGAAGTTTTACCATCGCTTAGGCCAGAAAACGTACGATGAGGTCCGAAAAGAGTGGGTGGATGCGGGTTTATACCCCAATCAAAGTTCATCCACACCCTCATCTACGACTACCTCCGCATCCGTACATACTCTTGCTGGAGATCGGGTGCGTGATTGGTATTGCGGGTTTCATTCCCGAAATGCAAGTGGTAAATTTACCATTAATGATCCGAGAACGAAGAAGTTTGCTGATGCTGTGGTGACTTTTGAAATTATTAAGTATATTCTTCATTTGTTTTGTATTCTTTGGCTTTGATGTACTTATACTAATTACTATATATGTCACTTTTTATTTGAACAGATGGGTTGGAAGGAAAAATAAGCTACGGGGGAGTTCACCCCAAAAGGCAATGTTGACGCATTACATATGGTCTTAGGGAAAGACCACAGTGGGCGGGTAGTCGGAAAAGGAGGCGTCCGCGTGGGGTTACAGAAGGCATTCGGCAAAGAGTGTGTTGCTACTCAATCCCGAACGGCACTGCGGGAAGAAGCAGCAACCCTCCGAGCGGAGATTACGAAGGACGTTCTCGCGAAGTTGGCCACCGTGTTGCAAAAGATGGGTGCACCCATTGTGGACTTGGCAAACCTGATTGTCGATGATCAGGGAAGTCAACATGGGGATTCTAACGCTTTGGTCGAGCCAACACCCGAGCCCATTACCCCCGTAGCACCCCAGCTCTTTACTAATACCCCCGTTGCTCAAAATCCGGAGCCAACTCCGGTGCCAGTGCTACAGGTACATAGTTTTTAAATATATAAGCACTTATTAATTTAAATTGCAACGCGTAATTAAAATTTTATTATGATGCTTATTATACTAAACGACACAATTTTCAGGAGGCGACTCCTTGTTCTCTTTTGCTGCCTCAGTTAGGTGTTGCTAGTGATGGCGACTTAACTGAGGTTGCATATGGTATGGCACAGCCAAATAAAGAGGGCCAAACAGTGCATTCAGTGCCTGTTACAAGTGGCCACATCAGTGTAGCCGTGGAGACTATTGTAAAGGGGTTTGAAGATTTCTCACTCCCAATTCCAATGCCAGCATGGAGCCTTGAGAAACTATCAGACGCCCTAGGTAGTTTCGTCACATGGCCATATGCTTGGGTCCGATTCACTAACATGGTAAGAATCATTTGTACCTTATTTATTTTTATTTTTTTAATTGCATGCTCACACTAATTTAATTTTATAAATTGAAATAGCAAAAGAGTCCAAAGGGATCTTGTAGAGAGGCGGTTCCTCAGCAAAGGTGTCGACTGGGTCAAAGTCGATGCCAAGCACTCCAATTTTGACTGATGAGGAGCTAAAAGATCTCTCTCAAGATTGCAAATGGCTGCATTATTGTGCATCTCGCATAAGTGAGGAGGACCCAATCATGTTGCCCCTGCTGAAGGAGCAATACTGCTTTTCAAAAGACCCGTATGTAATTATTGGTCCTAGTGACATCGGGCAATTTTTGAGAGGAGAGATGCTGAACGTAGCTCTTTTCCATGTCTACATGAGGTGATGTTCATTATCTTACAAGTTAGGCATTGTTGTTTAATTGTTTTAATGACCGAATTACTAACAAAATTCTCTTATTTGTGAGTTTAGTGCGGTTTACGAGGAGGTAAATTCTTGCGAACCTCCAATAAAAATTGGATGGTTTTGTCCGGAGACGATTTCGGGTAGTAAATGTAGAAATGATCCAGATGTCGTCAGAGCATACATTGAGACTGCTTTGACTAATTCCCTTGCATGTAAACACACATTCATTCTGGCTCCATATTGGGAAGAGTAAGTTTTATTTTTGAAATTGAACTTATCTTTTGATTTTTAAAGTCACCTAATCTCTAATTTGTTGATTTTAAATTTGTGTTTGTAGTTTGCATTGGATACTTTTGATCATATGTCCTTTAACGAACACCGTGCACGTCTTCGACTCATTACAAAAACCTAACAGCCTACCTCGCAACACAAGATTCAAAGCATTGTTGAATGCGTACGTAATCTTAATTATTTTACCAATTTGATTTAATTAAGTGTTATATATATATAAATGGTATTACTTTTCCCATGCGTTTCAGCGCAATGAAAAGAGTGCGTGGACAAATGGGATCTACATCCAGAGCCACATTTCCAAAATGGATAGCAAGAAAGGTACACAAATTCGATTTTATGGGTTTTGTATAAGTTTGGTCAAATGATCATGAAAAGAACACGAAACAACCACAAACACTTAAACAAAATTCTGATCTAGCAAACTGTCGACCAGCCCTCCTTCGGCTCGGCTTCTAGGAGTCCACGGGGATTGTTAGAATGGTTTTAGGACCTTGATAGCTAGATCCAAGTACCAAGATTCCATTTCCACTTTAGCCTAGGTCCTGGATGCATAGGTTTGGTCTCCACGTGTCGTGCAAGGTGGTCTGGTCACTAGTTTGATGCTGTCAATTTCGCGTTTTTATTTGTCAATTTCGCGCATAAAGTAGATCAAACATGGTTTGTTATGCACGAAACTTGGCACACAACACTATTTGGCATATATTATTGTGTTGAAATGGTTAGAATTGATAATAATAGTCATATGCTAGAAATTAGAAGTTAAGTTGCGATTTTATGCGTTTTTAAGCGTTTTTGTCAATTTCGCGCGTGAAGTAGGTCAAACATGGTTTGTTATGCACGAAACTTGGCACACAACACTATTTGGCATATATTATTGTGTTGAAATGGTTATACTTGATAATAATAGTCATATGCTAGAAATTAGAAGTTAAGTTGCGATTTTATGGGTTTTTAAGCGTTTTTGTGAATTTCGCGCGTAAAGTAGGTCAAACATGGTTTGTTATGCACGAAACTTGGCACACAACACTATTTGGCATATATTATTGTGTTGAAATGGTTAGAATTGATAATAATAGTCATATGCTAGAAATTAGAAGTTAAGTTGCGATTTTATGCGTTTTTAAGCGTTTTTGTGAATTTCGCGCGTAAAGTAGGTCAAACTTGGTTTGTTATGCACGAAACTTGGCACACAACACTATTTGGCATATATTATTGTGTTGAAATGGTTAGAATTGATAATAATAGTCATATGCTAGAAATTAGAAGTTAAGTTGCGATTTTATGCGTTTTGAAGCGTTTTTGTCAATTCCGCGCGTAAAGTAGCTCAAACTTGGTTTTGATGCGAAACCGGGGCTGATTAAGGCCTTGGTTATGCAAGGATTAATGTTGTGCGTAAGCTTTGATTAATGACACAGTCAAAAACTACAAATGATCATGAAAAGAACACGAAACAACCACAAACACTTAAACAAAATTCTGATCTAGCAAACTGTCGACCAGCCCTCCTTCGGCTCAGCTTCTAGGAGTCCACGGGGATTGTTAGAATGGTTTTAGGACCTTGATAGCTAGATCCAAGTACCAAGATTCCATTTCCACTTTAGCCTAGGTCCTGGATGCATAGGTTTGGTCTCCATGTGTCGTGCAAGGTGGTCTGGTCACTAGTTTGATGTTGTCAATTTCGCGTTTTTATTTGTCAATTTCGCGCGTAAAGTAGGTCAAACATGGTTTGTTATGCACGAAACTTGGCACACAACACTATTTGGCATATATTATTGTGTTGAAATGGTTAGAATTGATAATAATAGTCATATGCTAGAAATTAGAAGTTAAGTTGCGATTTTATGCGTTTTTAAGCGTTTTTGTCAATTTCGCGCATAAAGTAGGTCAAACATGGTTTGTTATGCACGAAACTTGGCACACAACACTATTTGGCATATATTATTGTGTTGAATTGGTTAGAATTGATAATAATAGTCATATGCTAGAAATTAGAAGTTAAGTTGCGATTTTATGGGTTTTTAAGCGTTTTTGTCAATTTCGCGCGTAAAGTACTCAAACTTGGTTTGTTATGCACGAAACTTGGCACACAACACTATTTGGCATATATTATTGTGTTG
>NC_080058.1:25681081-25701081 GCF_026212465.1 Amaranthus tricolor
ATTTTATTAATACCAATTTCTATGATTTTAACTATTTTCAATTAGAGAAATATAAGATTAAATTAGTGCATTGGATCGAGTTTAAAAACCAATGAGACAGTTTGTTTAAATTAGAGGGAGTAATAAATAATTAAGAGAGAAAAAAGAGATACGAAAAGGAATGACCAACTCATGGACATATTTATGAAAGAAATTCACCAATTTGGCAATATTAACACAAAGAATATTGTTATTCAAAAAAAAAAAAAAGATTAAGCTCAAAAGATAAAATTAAAATATCAAAAAAAAATTACTTTTTTATTGAATTTTAGGAAAATTTACATAAAATAATCCAATCTTTTTACAATTTTCCTATAATAATCTCACCTATTGATTAATCATTAATAATCTTAACTTTAAGAGGTATTTGCCTAAAATGTACTTAGATAACCCGATGACCTGCTATAGTAGGTAATTCACAAAAAAAAAATAAACTGAATATTGATTTAAAATTAGAGAAAAATTACACAAAAAATTCTGAATAATAAAAAAAACTATAAGTTTTTAAACATTTTTTTAATACTTTTTTCGACATTTTATTTTAATTTCTCTCTTTTTTTTAAAAAAATAAAAGTTGCTATTAAGAAGTCATCCGATTACCGGATTTACTATTGGAAAATACCCTTCAAAATTGAAATTATTTATGGTTATTCAATAGGTGTAATTATTGCACGAAAGTCATTAAAAGGTTAAATTAATTCTAGGTAATTAATTCTAGATGTTAATAATAGTAGTAGTCAAAACTAATCAACGTCATAGACGCCAGACGGCATAGATTTAAGGCTGTCAAAGTCCAAAATACTTGGTGACAGAAAGAAATGCCACAAAAAAACCGAAAGAAAACGCCAAAATTGCCGTGTACAGTTTACGCATGATAATCGCAGCCTCCTACCCCTGTAAATCACACCAAAAATTAGAAAACACATCTAAAAGTCTTGTATTAAGTCTTTTCCAGTCGTTGCATTTTCAGAAGCTAAGACTATTATTTCACTTTCTCTTAAACATTTGAATTTTGAATGAGGAAATTTATAAGGAGAATAATATATCATTGAATATTGTAATTCTCTCCATTTCTTGCAAAAAATCATGATCGATCTCCAATTTTGCCCTTAATTGGTAACCGACTTTTTGATCGACTTTTCAATTGACTGATAGTTTTTGGATTGTATCTTCGTGAAACAACAAAAAAAAAGAAATTGTTTTAGGGTTTAGGGTTTAGGGTTTAGGGTAAAGAAATATAGGTCCACGTTTGTGGTCCATGCACCACACCAATAATATGGGGGAGATAAATCATGTGGTAAAATTGTGTAGCCTTTTTCCTATTTTATTCTTATGTAAAGGGAAAAGGGATAAAGATGAGAAGCAGAGGAAGAGATATTAATTGATCCTTTGGATAAATCATGTTATTTTGCATAATATTTGGAGTGTAATCTTCTAAAGGTAAAACATTGCCTGCTTTGAAGAAATCCTAAATCATTTCATCTTTCGAATCATCCATGAGCTAAGCAATGAAATAAATAGAGAACTATACATGAAAAATCAATTAAAATCATACTCATATTCTTCATCTATGACTCCATTTAGCATGTAAAAAGGAGTACAATAACAATTTGGTTCTTTGAAAATCATAGTGGATAACTAAAAACATATATTTCTATTTATCTATAAGCAAGATTATAACAATCCTACATTTGTGATTAAATTGTGAATTATCCCTTAGCTCTAGGATTTAGAGTCATACTTAGTTACTAGATATATATCGAGTGAAGTTTTCACACATTTGTAGTATCAAAAGAGATAGCCTTTCTCACTTTTACATTTACATTTTTAAAACCACTGTTACATAGCATTTGACATAACCCTACAAAGGGAGAAAAACACATATTAAGAAGCAGCTAACCTTAAATTAAGCCACGAGATAATGAAAATTGATGAGATTATAAGTCCAAGGTAGCGCCTCACCATGAATACATAAGTACTTGCGGACGGCTACATAAACGGCTATATTCCCAACGGCCATATTCCATAAACGGCTATCACTATTCCCTCTCCGTAGGAACTCACCGCCGCCGGTGTTCGTTCTCTTCCCACCAACGGAATTCCGGCAACCGACGTCTGGGCAGGTTTGTGGTTCTCATTTTTGTGGTTCTCAGAAGTTTAACATCATTTAATATCATAAATTGAGTGTTCGTTTGTTGTCCCAGCAAAAACCCTAAAATTTGTTTCCGACTGAGTTTCTTATTTAGCGATGATTTCTTGATTAGATGTTTTAAATTTTTAGGTATGTGAAATTTACCAGTTATGCGGTTTCAAATCTATCTGCTATGCGATAATCTATTTGAATTTCGATGACATGATGTGGCGAAATCGTCAACGGCACTCGTCCGTTAGAAATTGCATAGCTATACTTAATTGTACTCGCTAGAATAGCAGTTTGAAAACTGTTTTTACACAGGTTTAGATGTTTTCCAGAAAATGATCAACATCAGTGATGCTTAACCTTACATGTTTCATTTCCTAATAATATGTATAACAGTATAAGACGTAAAGCCTACAACATCTTGATACTGTTGAAAATGATGGAGATTGTAAGTGTGGGAAGGTGCTTTTGCCTGAAAGAAGGGATTAAAGATGTGTTATATTTGTAGATTATTTTTCACCCGGATTTGAATGGAAGGGTAGACTATCATTTTCTTAGTGTGTTGAACATTGTTGATCTTTTAGGCTTGATACTTTAAGGTATCATGATTTTCTGTTTGTTGATTCTTTACTTTGATTTGAAAATGCAGAGGATTCTACTAAAAGGGAATCTGGCACTAAGGTTCATCATGCTAACATCCGAGCAGCTAAGGTTAGAATGAGTCTCCTGCTCTTGGAATTTGAGGTTTATGGATTTTCTAGTAGCTGTATAGTGTAACAGCTGTTTTCTTTTTATGCATATGACGTTTATGGATGTTTTTTGTAAAGTGAAACATGGACTAATTTTGAGTAACTAAGTTGAAAATTGTTACGAGATTAAGAAATAATGTGTGATATAGCACATATGCAATCGTATGCCTTAATTGGAATTTGTTTCTTTTACACAGTCCTGTGAGAATTAAATTCCAACACTTTTATTTTTGTGCAAATCAGTTTTCTTAGCTAAAGCCTAAAAGTCTATAATGCCTCTTCTTTGTCTTCTCAATATTAGCATAATATTGAAAAGTCAACCCTAAACATTTGTTTGCCTTAATCTTTATGTTCTAATTTTCAATCTTAATCTAAGTCTTAAATAATCCCACTCCATCATCTATTTAAAAGGTAGTCTCAAGATGAAGAGAAAGAAAGTGAAACTAATTTAAAGGGTTTTATTTTTGAATTTCCATATCTTTTTTGATTTGATGGTTTCATTGATTCTTTGAATGAATTAATTGGTTTTTGATTTATTTATTTTGGTGGGTTTTACTGATTTTGGATTCTTCACTATGGTTTTTGTTTTTCTTTACTATTGTTGACGGGGGTTTTCGATTTTGGATTAGCATCTTACCGTGATTACTGGCGAGAAATACGGAAACTAGCAGAGAATAATTAAGCAGTTGGATTTCTTATTTTCTTTCGGTCTTTGCTTCCTGAGGTTAAGGCTGGCTGTGTCATTAATCTTACTCCCAAACTTTTCATCCTTAGCTGGTTTTGCATTATTACCTTTTGAAGAATTGATGAAGAACCCATTATTAGCACTTAAAGAATTGATGAAGAACTCATTTGTTGTCTAGTAGGAATTGGAATATATCCATCAACAACATCCATAAGTTTATAAATTTTATCAACCCATTCATTTTCAGTTTTCACCCCTCTTAATATTAGGGTTCTACATCAATTTATCAATTCTTATTTTGAGATATGCATTATTTTATTCCCAACAAATTAAATAATTTTTTATTGTTCATTATTAGATCTAATCTAAATTATTAAATAAATTAGTTGAGTTAATTTTATTAAATATTTAAAATTTTAGAACTGAAGGAACACGTTAGTTAACCAACAAATGCATAACAAACATAAAGCTACAATGGTTTTGGTACTTGGGTTCATCAAGCTAGTATTCAAGATTCAAGAATTGCATGATATTTTTTAGTTTTTCTTTGGGATTATATCGCTTTTATATGTCATTTTGGAGAAATAAAAAATATTTTAGATGTTCACTTTACAAGCGAAATTCTGTCGAAATTTCGTCCAGTTGTTGTTGCCCCATGGGACTATGAACCCTGGATCCGCGATTGCTGGCTTTAACTGCTAGCCTTCTACAGTATACCCCACCCCGTTTTTTCTTTAGTTATTTTTGGTTGTGTGTAGGTACCCTACCGGCAAACCAACAATTGGGATCAGTTTATCGGAGTACCAGACAAGATAACGACCGACAACCAATTTCAATTCAGCAATTCAACAGAGAGAACATCTTCAACTTCGACGGCACGCCACCAGGATAGCCACCAGCTAAGGGCATTGTCCTCTTCCCTTTTCTTCCTTTCATTTATCTTTTCATTTATTTTTTTTATATTTACTTATTGTGTTTGTTTTAGTGTAGCCTATTGTGTGATATTGTTTTGTTGTGCTTTAGTTAGTGTTCTGCACCGAGATTGGGTCCTCCGGACTCTTAATCTTGCACACAATCAGTCCTCTGCATTACGTGGAGGATGATTGACTCAAACTCACACAAAACAACCGCCAATCAACCCAAGAAACCAATTCTTGGTTTTCAGGCCAGCCTTGGTCACCCTCTGATTTGGCTTTACTCACCAACGAGAAATGACCCCCCACACCCTCCCTCGAGTTCCACTCAAATAAGGGAAGATGACACTCTAAATTGTTCCACAATTAGAGTGTAGAAGATGTTCCACACGTTCTTGCAAAGCTGAGATTGTAATGACAAACACACACAAAGGAGAGGAATATAACCTTGAGGAAATGAAGAAGAATTCTTATTAATCACCAAACTTAATGAATGTACATGAGAGACAACCTATATTTATAGTTTTCTAGCTAGCTAACGGCTAATAACATCACGTGCATTACATCATGTGTTTTAAAAACACAAAACAGAAGCATAAAACTAAGTCAGAACACTGATTCTGATTTCAGCACCAGCCTGCTGACTGGGAAACCTTGCACATGGATTTTAGAGAGTTGTGTGAGTCATCAATAGGGTTCTTGGCCCTTGATGGCTAGGTCCATGTGCCAAGATTCCATTTCTACATTAGTCCAGGTCCTGGGTGCACAGGTCTGGTCTCCACGTGTCGTGCAAGGTGGCTTGGTCGCTAGCTGCTGTGCTGTTCTGTATGGTCTGTATGGGCTGTTCTGATCTGCGATTGGGTTCCTTTGGGCTTCCGTTCCAAGTGATTGTGTGCGCTTCCAGCATGGATCTTGGACCTTGATGGCTTGGTCCATGTATGGAGATCACGTTTCCATGGTTGTTTGGCCCCAGGTCTCCTTGGTTAAGGCTCAAACCACGCTGCAAAGTAAGCTGGTCAGCGGGTGTCTTGCTATTTTGACCTGCTGCTGTTTTCTGTTCTTCCTAAGCATTCTGATGTGTATGTGGGTTTGCTGTGTTGTTCTTTGTATGATAACCTTGATTCTTTGTGTGATCTTCATCCTTATGAGTTGAGTGAGGTTGAGGTGCATCTTCATTAGTTTGTACTGAACCATGGGCTGAGGTATGTTTTGAGGTTAGGCACACATGGTTCATGTTCCCTTTAAAGTTTTTTTGGTAACCTTTCTAACTTAGTCCTGAGTAATTGAATATAGAGTTAGAAAGCAATTGTGGTCTTATTATTATTATTATTATTATTATTATTATTATTATTATTATTATTATTATTGTTATTATTGTTATCATTATTGTTATCGTTCGTTATCGTCATCGGTCTTTGCTTCCTGAGGTTAAGGCTGGCTGTGTCATTAATCTTACTTCCAAACTTTTCATCCTTAGCTGGTTTTGCATTATTACCTTTTGAAGAATTGATGAAGAACCCGTTATTTAGCACTTGAAGAATTGATGAAGAACTCATTTGTTGTCTAGTAGGAATTGGAATATATCCATCAACAGCATCCATAAGTTTATAAATTTTATCAACCCATTCATTTTCAGTTTTCACCCCTCTTAATATTAGGGTTCTTCATCAATTTATCAATTCTTATTTTGAGATATGCATTATTTTATTCCCAACAAATTAAATAATTTTTATTGTTCATTATTAGATCTAATCTAAATTATTAAATAAATTAGTTGTGTTAATTTTATTGTTATTATTATTATTATTGTTATTATTGTAATTATTATTATTATTATTATTATCATTATTATTATTATTATTATTATTGTCATTATTATTATTATTATTATTATTATTATTATTATTATTATTATTATTATTATTATTATTGTCATTATTATTATTATTATTATTATTATTATTATTATTATTATTATTATTATTATTATACCATGGTTATTTTTGGTTGTGTGTAGGTATCCTACTGGCAAGACAACAACTAGGATCAGTTTATCGGAGTACCGGACACGATAACGACCGACAACAAGTTTCAAATAAGCAATTCAACAAAGAGAACATCTTCAACTTCGACAGCACGCTACCAGGATAGCCATCAGCTAAGGGCATTGTCGTCTTCCCTTTTCTTCCTTTTGATTTATCTTTTCATTATTTTTTTTTATATTTACTTAACAACTAGGATCAGTTTATCGGAGTACCAGACAAGATAACGACCGACAACCAGTTTCAAATCAGCAATTCAACAGAGAGAACATCTTCAATTTCGAAGGCACACCACCAGGATCGCCACCAGCTAAGTGAATTTTCCTCTTCCGTTTCTTCCTTTCATTGATCGTTTCATTTTTTTTTTATATTTACTTATTGTGTTATTATTGTTATTATTATTGTTATTATTATTATTATTATTATTTATTATTATTATTATTATTATTATTATTATTATTATTATTATTATTATTATTGTAATTATTATTATTATTATTATTATTATTATTATTATTATTATTATTATTTTTACTATGGTTATTTTTGGAAGGGCGTTGTCCTCTTCCTTTTTCTTCCTTTTGATTTATCTTTTCATTAAATTTTTTTTATATTTACTTAACAACTAGGATCAACTTATCGGAGTACCAGACAGGATAACGTTTAACAACCAGTTTCAAATCAGCAATTCAACAGAGAGAACATCTTCAACTTCGACGGCACGCCACCAGGATCGTCACAAGCTAAGTGAATTTTCCTCTTCCGTTTTCTTCCTTTCATTGATCTTTTTATTTATTTTTTTTTATATTTACTTATTATTATTATGATTATTATTATTATTATTATTATTATTATTATTATTATTATTATTTATTATTATTATTATTATTTTTATTATTATTATTATTATTATTATTGTTATTATTGTAATTATTATTTTTATTATTGTTGTTGTTATTATTATTATTATTATTATTATTATTATTATTATTATTAGTTTTTGTATGGTTATTTTTGGAAAGGCATTGTCCTCTTCCCTTTGCTTCTTTTTGATTTATCTTTTCATTAAATTTTTTTTATATTTACTAAACAACTAGGACCAATTTATCGCAGTACCAGATAAGACAACGTCCGACAACCAGTTTCAAATCAGCAATCAACAGAGAGAACATCTTCAACTTCTACGGCACGCCACCAGGATCGCCACTAGCTAAGTGAATTTTCCTCTTCCGTTTTCTTCTTTTCATTGATCTTTTTATTTATTTTTTTTATATTTACTTATTGTGTTATTATTGTTATTATTATTATTATTATTATTTTTTTAATTATTATTATTATTATTATTATTATTATTATTATTATTATTGTTATTATTGTAATTATTATTTTTATTATTATTATTATTATTATTATTATTATTATTATTATTTATTTTTATTATTATTATTATTATTATTATTATTATTATTATTGTTATTATTGTAATTATTATTATTATTATTATTATTATTATTATTATTATTATTATTATTATTATTATTATCATTAGTATTTTTACTATGGTTATTTTTGGAAGGGCGTTGTCCTCTTCCTTTATCTTCCTTTTGATTTATCTTTTCATTAAATTTTTTTTATATTTACTTAACAACTAGGATTAGTTTATCGGAGTACCAGACAAGATAACGTCCGACAACCAGTTTCAAATCAGCAATTCAATAGAGAGAACATCTACAACTTCGACGGCACGCCACCAGGATCGCCACAAGCTAAGTGAATTTTCCTCTTCCGTTTTCTTCCTTTCATTGATCTTTTTATTTATTTTTTTTATATTTACTTATTATTATTATTATTATTATTATTTATTAGTATTATTATTATTGTTATTATTGTAATTATTATTTTTATTATTGTTATTATTATTATTATTATTATTATTATTATTATTATTATTATTATTAGTTTTAGTATGGTTATTTTTGTAAAGGCATTGTCCTCTTCCCTTTGCTTCTTTTTGATTTATCTTTTCATTAAATTTTTTTTATATTTACTAAACAACTAGGATCAGTTTATCGGAGTACCAGACAAGATAACGTCCGACAACCAGTTTCAAATCAGCAATTCAACAGAGAGAACATCTTCAACTTCGACGGCACGCCACCAGGATCGCCACCAGCTAAGTGAATTTTCCTCTTTCGTTTTCTTCCTTTCATTGATCTTTTTATTTATTTTTTTTATATTTACTTATTGTGTTATTATTGTTATTATTATTGTTATTATTATTATTATTATTATTATTATTATTATTATTATTATTATTTTTATTGTTATTATATTTATTATTATTATTATTATTATTATTATTGTTATTATTGTAATTATTATTTTTATTATTGTTGTTATTGTTATTATTATTATTATTATTAATATTATTTTTACTATGGTTATTTTTGGAAGGGCATTGTCCTCTTTCCTTTGTTTCCTTTTGATTTATCTTTTCATTAATTTTTTTTTATATTTATTTAAGTAGGATCAGTTTATCGGAATAGCAGACAAGATAACGTTCGACAACCAGTTTCAAATCAGCAATTCAACAGAGAGTACATCTTCAACTTCGACGGCACGCCACCAGGATCGCCACCAGCTACGTGCATTTTCCTCTTCCGTTTTCTTCCTTTCATTGATGTTTTTATTTATTTTTTTTATATTTACTTTTTGTGATTGTGATTGTGATTATGATTGTAATTGTGTGTGTTTGTGTTTGTGTTTGTGTTTGTGTTTGTGTTTGTGTTTGTGTTTGTGTTTGTGTTTGTGTTCGTGTTTGTGTTTATGATTGTGATTGTGATTCTGATTGTGTTTGTGATTCCGTTTATGATTGCGTTTGTGTTTGTGATTGTGTTTGTGTTTGTATTTGTGTTTGTGATTGCGTTTGTGATTGCGTTTGTGATTGCGTTTTTGTTTGTGATTGTGATTGTGATTGTGTTTGTGTTTGTGTTTTTGTTTGTAATTGTGTTTGTGTTTGTGTTTGTGTTTGGGATTGGGTTTGGGATTGAGATTGGTATTGGGTTTGGGTTTGGGTTTCGGATTGTGATTGGGATTGTGTTTGTGTTTGTGTTTGTGTTTGTGTTTGTGTTTGTGTTTGTGTTTGTGATTGTGTTTGTATTTGTGTTTGTGTTTGTGTTTGTGTTTCTGATTGTGATTATGATTGTAATTGTGACTGTAATTATGATTGTGATTGTGATTGATTGTAATTGTGATTGTTAATTATTATTGTTATTATTTTTATTGTTATTATTATTATTATTATTATTATTATTATTATATTTATTATTATTATTATTTTTTTTTATTTACAACTAGGATCAGTTTATCGGAATAGCAGACAAGATAACGTCCGACAGCCAGTTTCAAATCATCAATTCAACAGAGAGTACATCTTCAACTTCGGCGGCACGCCACCAGGATCGCCACCAGCTAAGTGTATTTTCCTCTTCCGTTTTCTTCCTTTCATTGATGGTTTTATTTATTTTTTTTATAATTACTTTTTGTGATTGTGATTGTGATTATGATTGTAATTGTGTGTGTTTGTGTTTGTGTTTGTGATTGTGATTCTGATTGTGTTTGTGATTGCGTTTATAATTCCGTTTGTGTTTGTGATTGTGTTTGTGTTTGTGATTGTGTTTGTGATTGCGTTTGTGATTGCGTTTTTGTTTGTGATTGTGATTATGATTGTGTTTGTGTTTGTGTTTGAGTTTATGTTTGTGATTGTGTTTGTGTTTGTGTTTGTGTTTGGGATTGGGTTTGGGATTGAGATTGGTATTGGGTTTGGGTTTGGGTTTCGGATTGTGATTGGGATTGTGTTTGTGTTTGTGTTTGTGTTTGTGTTTGTGTTTGTGATTGTGTTTGTGTTTGTGTTTCTGATTGTGATTATAATTGTGTTTCTGACTGTAATTATGATTGTGATTGTGATTGATTGTAATTGTGATTGTTAATTATTATTGTTATTATTTTTATTGTTATTAATATTATTAATATTATTATTATTATTATTATTATTATTATTATTATTATATTTATTATTATTATTATGATTATTTTTTATTTACAACTAGGATCAGTTTATCGGAATAGCAGACAAGATAATGTCCGACAACCAGTTTCAAATCAGCAATTCAACAGAGAGTACATCTTCAACTTCGACGGCACGCCACCAGGATCGCCACCAGCTAAGTGCATTTTCTTCTTCCGTTTTCTTCCATTCATTGATGTTTTTATTTATTTTTTTTAGAATTACTTTTTGTGATTGTGATTGTGATTATGATTGTAATTGTGTGTGTTTGTGTTTGTGTTTGTGTTTGTGTTTGTGATTGTGATTGTGATTCTGATTGTGTTTGTGATTGCGTTTATGATTGCTTTTGTGTTTGTGATTGTGTTTGTTATTGCGTTTGTGATTGCGTTTTTGTTTGTGATTGTGATTGTGATTGTGTTTGTGTTTGTGTTTATGTTTGTGATTGTGTTTGTGTTTGGGATTGGGTTTGGGATTGGGTTTGGGATTGAGATTGGTATTGGGTTTGGGTTTGGTTTTGTGTTTCGGATGGTGATTGGGATTGTGTTTGTGTTCGTGTTTGTGTTTGTGTTTGTGATTGTGTTTGTGTTTGTGTTTGTGTTTGTGTTTGTGTTTATGTTTGTGTTTGTGTTTCTGATTGTGATTATAATTGTGATTGTGACTGTAATTATGATTGTGATTATGATTGATTGTAATTGTGATTGTTATTATTATTGTTATTAATATTATTATTATTATTATTATTATTATTATTATTATTATTATTATTATTATTTTTACTATGGTTATTTTTGGAAGGGCATTGTCCTCTTCCCTTTGCTTCTCTTTGATTTATCTTTTCATTCATTTTTTGTTATATTTACTTTACAACTAGGATCAGTTTATCGGAGTATCAGACAAGATAACGACCGGCAACCAGTTTCAAATCAGCAATTCAACAGAGAGAACATGTTCAACTTCGACGGCACGCCACCCGGATCGCCACCAGCTAAGTGCACTTTTCTCTTCCGTTTTCTTCCTTTCATTGATCTTTTTATTGATTTTTTTTAATTATTTTTCGTGATTGTGATTGTGATTATAATTGTGATTGTGATTGTGATTGTGATTGTGATTGTGATTTTGATTGTTTGTGTTTGTGTTTGTGTTTGTGTTTGTGATTGTGTTTGTTAATGCGTTTGTGATTGCGTTTGTGTTTGTGTGTTTGTGATTGTGATTGTGATTGTGTTTGTGTTTGCGTTTGGGTTTGGGTTTGGGTTTGGGTTTGGGTTTGGGTTTGGGATTGGGATTGGGATTGGGATTGGGATTGGGATTGGGTTTGTGTTTGTGTTTGTGTTTGTGTTTGTGATTTTGTTTGTGTTGGTGTTTGTGTTTGTGTTTGTGTTTTTTTGTTTGTGTTTGTGTTTGTGTTTGTGATTGTGATTGTGATTGTGTTTGTGTTTGTGTTTGTGTTTGTGTTTGTGTTTGTGTTTGTGATTGTGATTGTGATTGTGATTGGGTTTGTGTTTGTGTTTGTGTTTGGGTTTGGGATTGGGATTGGGATTGGGATTGGGATTGGGATTGGAATTGTGTATGTGTTTGTGTTTGTGTTTGTGTTTGCGTTTGCGTTTGCGTTTGCGATTGCGATTGCGATTGCGTTTGCGTTTGCGTTTGCTTTTGATTGTGATTGTGATTGTGCTTGTGCTTGTGCTTGTGCTTGTGCTTTTGCTTTTGCTTTTGCTTTTGCTTTTGCTTGTGTTTGTGATTGTGATTGTGATTGTGACTGTAATTGTGATTGTGATTGTGATTGAATGTGATTGTGATTGTTATTATTTTTATTGTTATTAATGTTATCATTATTATTACATGATTATTATTATTATTATTATTATTATTATTATTATTATTATTATTATTATTATTATTATTATTATTGTTTTTTTGAGGGTTATTTTTGGTTGTGTGTAGGTATCCTACCAGCAAGACAACAACTAGGATCAGTTTAACGAAGTACCGGACAAGATAACGACCGACAACCAGTTTCAAATCAGCAATTTAACTGAGAGAACATCTTCAACTTCGACGGCCCGCCACCAGGATCACCACCAGCTAAGTGTATTTTCCTTTTTCCCTTTCTTCCTTTCATTGATCTTTTTATTTATTATTTTTATATTTACTTATTGTATTATTATTGTTATTATTATTGTTATTATTTTTATTGTTATTATTATTATTATTATTATTATTATTATTATTATTATTATTATTATTATTGTTATTATTATTATTATTATTGTTATATGATTATTATTATTATTATTATTATTATTATTATTATTATTATTGTTATATTATTATTATTATTATTATTATTATTGTTATTATTATTATTGTTATTTATTATTATTATTTTTATTGTTATTATTATTATTATTATTATTGTTATTATTGTAATTATTATTTTTATTATTGTTGTTATTATTATTATTATTATTATTAGTGTTATTATTATTATTATTATGATTATTATTATTATTACTAGTTTTAGTATGGTTATTTTTGGAAAGGCATTGTCCTATTTCCTTTGCTTCTTTTTTATTTATCTTTTCATTAATTTTTTTTATATTTACTAAACAACTAGGATCAGTTTATGGGAGTATTAGACAAGATAACGACCGACAACCTGAATCAAATCAGCAATTCAACAGAAAGAACATCTTTAACTTCGACGGCACGCCACCAGCTAAGTGAATTTTTCTCTTCCGTTTTCTTTTCATTGATCTTTTTATTTATTTTTTTATATTTACTTATTGTGTTATTATTGTTATTATTATTGTTATTATTTTTATTGTTATTATTATTATTATTATTATTATTATTATTATTATTATTATTATTATTATTATTATTATTACTATGGTTATTTTTGGAAGGATATTGTCCTCTTCCCTTTGCTTCCTTTTGACTTGTCTTTTCATTAATTTTTTTTTTATATTTACTTAACAACTAGGATCAGTTTATCGGAGTACCAGACATCCGACTACCAGTTTCAAATCAGCAATTCAAAAGAGAGAACATCTTCAACTTCGACGGCACGCCACCAGGATCGCCACCAGCTAAGTGAATTTTCCTCTTCCGTTTTCTTCCTTTCATTGATCTTTTTATTTATTTTTTTATATTTATTTATTGTGTTATTATTGTTATTGTTATTATTATTATTATTATTATTATTATCATTATTATTATTATTATTATAATTATTATTATTTATTATTATTATTATAGTTATTATTATTATTATTATTATTATTATTATTATTATTATTATTATTATTATTATTATTATTGTTATTGTTATTATTGTAATTATTATTTTTATTATTGTTATTATTATTATAATAATAATAATAATAATAATAATAATAATAATAATAATAAAAATAATAATAATAATAATAATAATAATAATAATAATAATTAATATTATTATTATTATTATTATTATTATTATTATTATTATTATTATTATTATTATTTTTACTATGGTTATTTTTGGAAAGACATTGTCCTCTTCCCTTTGCTTCTCTTTGATTTATCTTTTCATTCATTTTTTTTTTATATTTACTTTACAACTAGGATCAGTTTATCGGAGTATCAGACAAGATAACGACTGGCAACCAGTTTCAAATCAGCAATTCAACAGAGAGAACATGTTCAACTTCGACGGCACGCCACCCGGATCGCCACCAGCTAAGTGCACTTTTCTCTTCCGTTTTCTTCCTTTCATTGATCTTTTTATTGATTTTTTTTAATTATTTTTCGTGATTGTGATTGTGATTATAATTGTGATTGTGATTGTGATTTTGATTGTTTGTGTTTGTGTTTGTGTTTGTGTTTGTGATTGTGTTTGTTAATGCGTTTGTGATTGCGTTTGTGTTTGTGTGTTTGTGATTGTGATTGTGATTGTGTTTGTGTTTGCGTTTGGGTTTGGGTTTGGGTTTGGGTTTGGGTTTGGGATTGGGATTGGGTTTGTGTTTGTGTTTGTGTTTGTGTTTGTGTTTGTGATTTTGTTTGTGTTGGTGTTTTTGTTTGTGTTTGTGTTTTTTTGTTTGTGTTTGTGTTTGTGTTTGTCATTGTGATTGTGATTGTGATTGTTTTTGTGTTTGTGTTTGTGTGTGTTTGTGTTTGTGTTTGTGATTGTGATTGTGATTGTGATTGGGTTTGTGTTTGTGTTTGTGTTTGGGATTGGGATTGGGATTGGGATTGGGATTGGAATTGTGTATGTGTTTGTTTTTGTGTTTGCGTTTGTGTTTGTGTTTGTGTTTGCGATTGCGATTGCGATTACGATTGCGTTTGGTTTTGCTATTGCGATTGCGATTGCGTTTGATTGTGATTGTGATTGTGCTTGTGCTTGTGCTTGTGCTTGTGCTTGTGCTTTTGCTTTTGCTTTTGCTTTTGCTTGTGTTTGTGATTGTGATTGTGATTGTGACTGTAATTGTGATTGTGATTGTGATTGAATGTTATTGTCATTGTTATTATTTTTATTGTTTTTAATGTTATCATTATTATTACATGATTATTATTATTATTATTATTATTATTATTATTATTGTTTTTATGAGGGTTATTTTTGGTTGTGTGTAGGTATCCTACCAGCAAGACAACAACTAGGATCAGTTTAACGAAGTACCGGACAAGATAACGACCGACAACCAGTTTCAAATCAGCAATTTAACTGAGAGAACATCTTCAACTTCGACGGCCCGCCACCAGGATCACCACCAGCTAAGTGCATTTTCCTTTTTCCCTTTCTTCCTTTCATTGATCTTTTTATTTATTATTTTTATATTTACTTATTGTATTATTATTGTTATATTATTATTATTATTATTATTATTATTATTATTATTATTATTATTATTATTATTATTATTATTATTTATTATTATTATTATTATTATTGTTATTATTATTATTATTATTATTGTTATTATTGTAATTATTATTTTTATTATTGTTGTTATTATTATTATTATTATTATTATTATTAGTGTTATTATTATTATTATTATTATTATTATTATTATTAATATTATTATTATTATTATTATTATTATTATTATTATTATTATTATTACTAGTTTTAGTATGGTTATTTTTGGAAAGGCATTGTCCTCTTTCCTTTGCTTCTTTTTTATTTATCTTTTCATTAATTTTTTTTTTATATTTACTAAACAACTAGGATCAGTTTATGGGAGTATTAGACAAGATAACGACCGACAACCTGAATCAAATCAGCAATTCAACAGAAAGAACATCTTTAACTTCGACGGCACGCCACCAGCTAAGTGAATTTTTCTCTTCCGTTTTCTTTTCATTGATCTTTTTATTTATTTTTTTTATATTTACTTATTGTGTTATTATTGTTATTATTATTGTTATTATTTTTATTGTTATTATTATTATTATTATTATTATTATTATTATTATTATTATTATTATTATTATTATTATTATTATTACTACTATGGTTATTTTTGGAAGGATATTGTCCTCTTCCCTTTGCTTCCTTTTGACTTGTCTTTTCATTAATTTTTTTTTTATATTTACTTAACAACTAGGATCAGTTTATCGGAGTACCAGACATCCGACTACCAGTTTCAAATCAGCAATTCAAAAGAGAGAACATCTTCAACTTCGACGGCACGCCACCAGGATCGCCACCAGCTAAGTGAATTTTCCTCTTCCGTTTTCTTCCTTTCATTGATCTTTTTATTTATTTTTTTATATTTATTTATTGTGTTATTATTGTTATTGTTATTATTATTATTATTATTATTATTATCATTATTATTATTATTATTATAATTATTATTATTTATTATTATTATTATAGTTATTATTATTATTATTATTATTATTATTATTATTATTATTATTATTATTATTATTATTATTGTTATTGTTATTATTGTAATTATTATTTTTATTATTGTTATTATTATTATAATAATAATAATAATAATAATAATAATAATAATAATAATAAAAATAATAATAATAATAATAATAATAATAATAATAATAATTAATATTATTATTATTATTATTATTATTATTATTATTATTATTATTATTATTATTATTTTTACTATGGTTATTTTTGGAAAGACATTGTCCTCTTCCCTTTGCTTCTCTTTGATTTATCTTTTCATTCATTTTTTTTTTATATTTACTTTACAACTAGGATCAGTTTATCGGAGTATCAGACAAGATAACGACTGGCAACCAGTTTCAAATCAGCAATTCAACAGAGAGAACATGTTCAACTTCGACGGCACGCCACCCGGATCGCCACCAGCTAAGTGCACTTTTCTCTTCCGTTTTCTTCCTTTCATTGATCTTTTTATTGATTTTTTTTAATTATTTTTCGTGATTGTGATTGTGATTATAATTGTGATTGTGATTGTGATTTTGATTGTTTGTGTTTGTGTTTGTGTTTGTGTTTGTGATTGTGTTTGTTAATGCGTTTGTGATTGCGTTTGTGTTTGTGTGTTTGTGATTGTGATTGTGATTGTGTTTGTGTTTGCGTTTGGGTTTGGGTTTGGGTTTGGGTTTGGGTTTGGGATTGGGATTGGGTTTGTGTTTGTGTTTGTGTTTGTGTTTGTGTTTGTGATTTTGTTTGTGTTGGTGTTTTTGTTTGTGTTTGTGTTTTTTTGTTTGTGTTTGTGTTTGTGTTTGTCATTGTGATTGTGATTGTGATTGTTTTTGTGTTTGTGTTTGTGTGTGTTTGTGTTTGTGTTTGTGATTGTGATTGTGATTGTGATTGGGTTTGTGTTTGTGTTTGTGTTTGGGATTGGGATTGGGATTGGGATTGGGATTGGAATTGTGTATGTGTTTGTTTTTGTGTTTGCGTTTGTGTTTGTGTTTGTGTTTGCGATTGCGATTGCGATTACGATTGCGTTTGGTTTTGCTATTGCGATTGCGATTGCGTTTGATTGTGATTGTGATTGTGCTTGTGCTTGTGCTTGTGCTTGTGCTTGTGCTTTTGCTTTTGCTTTTGCTTTTGCTTGTGTTTGTGATTGTGATTGTGATTGTGACTGTAATTGTGATTGTGATTGTGATTGAATGTTATTGTCATTGTTATTATTTTTATTGTTTTTAATGTTATCATTATTATTACATGATTATTATTATTATTATTATTATTATTATTATTATTGTTTTTATGAGGGTTATTTTTGGTTGTGTGTAGGTATCCTACCAGCAAGACAACAACTAGGATCAGTTTAACGAAGTACCGGACAAGATAACGACCGACAACCAGTTTCAAATCAGCAATTTAACTGAGAGAACATCTTCAACTTCGACGGCCCGCCACCAGGATCACCACCAGCTAAGTGCATTTTCCTTTTTCCCTTTCTTCCTTTCATTGATCTTTTTATTTATTATTTTTATATTTACTTATTGTATTATTATTGTTATATTATTATTATTATTATTATTATTATTATTATTATTATTATTATTATTATTATTATTATTATTATTTATTATTATTATTATTATTATTGTTATTATTATTATTATTATTATTGTTATTATTGTAATTATTATTTTTATTATTGTTGTTATTATTATTATTATTATTATTATTATTAGTGTTATTATTATTATTATTATTATTATTATTATTATTAATATTATTATTATTATTATTATTATTATTATTATTATTATTATTATTACTAGTTTTAGTATGGTTATTTTTGGAAAGGCATTGTCCTCTTTCCTTTGCTTCTTTTTTATTTATCTTTTCATTAATTTTTTTTTTATATTTACTAAACAACTAGGATCAGTTTATGGGAGTATTAGACAAGATAACGACCGACAACCTGAATCAAATCAGCAATTCAACAGAAAGAACATCTTTAACTTCGACGGCACGCCACCAGCTAAGTGAATTTTTCTCTTCCGTTTTCTTTTCATTGATCTTTTTATTTATTTTTTTTATATTTACTTATTGTGTTATTATTGTTATTATTATTGTTATTATTTTTATTGTTATTATTATTATTATTATTATTATTATTATTATTATTATTATTATTATTATTATTATTATTATTATTACTACTATGGTTATTTTTGGAAGGATATTGTCCTCTTCCCTTTGCTTCCTTTTGACTTGTCTTTTCATTAATTTTTTTTTTATATTTACTTAACAACTAGGATCAGTTTATCGGAGTACCAGACATCCGACAACCAGTTTCAAATCAGCAATTCAAAAGAGAGAACATCTTCAACTTCGACGGCACGCCACCAGGATCGCCACCAGCTAAGTGAATTTTCCTCTTCCGTTTTCTTTCTTTCATTGATCTTTTTATTTATTTTTTTATATTTATTTATTGTGTTATTATTGTTATTGTTATTATTATTATTATTATTATTATTATTATCATTATTATTATTATTATTATTATTATTATTATTATAATTATTATTATTTATAATTATTATTATAGTTATTATTATTATTATTATTATTATTATTATTATTATTATTATTATTGTTATTGTTATTATTGTAATTATTATTTTTATTATTGTTATTATTATTATAATAATAATAATAATAATAATAATAATAATAATAATAATAATTAATATTATTATTATTATTATTATTATTATTATTATTATTATTATTATTATTATTATTATTATTATTTTTACTATGGTTATTTTTGGAAAGGCATTGTCCTCTTCCCTTTGCTTCTCTTTGATTTATCTTTTCATTCATTTTTTTTTATATTTACTTTACAACTACGATCAGTTTATCGGAGTATCAGACAAGATAACGACCGGCAACCAGTTTCAAATCAGCAATTCAACAGAGAGAACATGTTCAACTTCGACGGCACGCCACCAGGATCGCCACCAGCTAAGTGCACTTTTCTCTTCCGTTTTCTTCCTTTCATTGATCTTTTTATTGATTTTTTTTTAATTATTTTTCGTGATTGTGATTGTGATTATAATTGTGATTGTGATTGTGATTGTGATTGTGATTTTGATTGTTTGTGTTTGTGTTTGTGTTTGTGATTGTGTTTGTTAATGCGTTTGTGATTGCGTTTGTGTTTGTGTGTTTGTGACTGTGATTGTGTTTGTGTTTGCGTTTGGGTTTGGGTTTGAGTTTGGGTTTGGGTTTGGAATTGGGATTGGGTTTGTGCTTGTGTTTGTGATTGTGTTTGTGATTGTGACTGTAATTGTGATTGTGATTGTGATTGAATGTGATTGTGATTGTTATTATTTTTATTGTTATTAATGTTATCATTATTATTACATGATTATTATTATTATTATTATTATTATTATTATTTTATGAGGGTTAT
>NC_080058.1:25706081-25708581 GCF_026212465.1 Amaranthus tricolor
TCCTCTTCCGTTTTCTTCCTTTCATTGATCTTTTTATTTATTTTTTTATATTTATTTATTGTGTTATTATTGTTATTGTTACTATTATTATTATTATTATTATTATTATCATTATTATTATTATTATTATTATTATTATTATTATTATTATAATTATTATTATTTATTATTATTATTATAGTTATTATTATTATTATTATTATTATTATTATTATTATTATTATTATTATTATTATTATTATTATTATTATTGTTATTGTTATTATTGTAATTATTATTTTTATTATTGTTATTATTATTATAATAATAATAATAATAATAATAATAATAATAATAATAATAATAATTAATATTAATATTATTATTATTATTATTATTATTATTATTATTATTATTATTATTATTATTATTATTATTATTATTATTATTATTACTATGGTTATTTTTGGAAAGGCATTGTCCTCTTCCCTTTGCTTCTCTTTGATTTATCTTGTCATTCATTTTTTTTTATATTTACTTTACAACTAGGATGAGTTTATCGGAGTATCAGACAAGATAACGACCGGCAACCAGTTTCAAATCAGCAATTCAACAGAGAGAACATGTTCAACTTCGACGGCACGCCACCAGGATCGCCACCAGCTAAGTGCACTTTTCTCTTCCGTTTTCTTCCTTTCATTGATCTTTTTATTGATTTTTTTTTAATTATTTTTCGTGATTGTGATTGTGATTATAATTGTGATTGTGATTGTGATTGTGATTGTGATTTTGATTGTTTGTGTTTGTGTTTGTGTTTGTGATTGTGTTTGTTAATGCGTTTGTGATTGCGTTTGTGTTTGTGTGTTTGTGACTGTGATTGTGTTTGTGTTTGCGTTTGGGTTTGGGTTTGAGTTTGGGTTTGGGTTTGGAATTGGGATTGGGTTTGTGCTTGTGTTTGTGATTGTGTTTGTGATTGTGACTGTAATTGTGATTGTGATTGTGATTGAATGTGATTGTGATTGTTATTATTTTTATTGTTATTAATGTTATCATTATTATTACATGATTATTATTATTATTATTATTATTATTATTATTATTTTATGAGGGTTATTTTTGGTTGTGTGTAGGTATCCTACCAGCAAGACAACAACTAGGATCAGTTTAACGAAGTACCGGACAAGATAACGACCGACAACCAGTTTCAAATCAGCAATTTAACTGAGAGAACATCTTCAACTTCGACGGCCCGCCACCAGGATCACCACCAGCTAAGTGCATTTTCCTTTTTCCCTTTCTTCCTTTCATTGATCTTTTTATTTATTATTTTTATATTTACTTATTGTATTATTATTGTTATTATTATTGTTATTATTTTTATTGTTATTATTATTATTATTATTATTATTATTATTATTATTATTATTATTATTATTGTTATTATTATTATTATTATTATTATTATTATTATTATTATTATTATTATTATTATTATTATTGTTATATTATTATTATTATTATTATTATTATTATTATTATTATTATTATTATTATTATTTATTATTATTATTATTATTGTTATTATTATTATTATTATTATTGTTATTATTGTAATTATTATTTTTATTATTGTTGTTATTATTATTATTATTATTATTAGTGTTATTATTATTATTATTATTATTATTATTATTATTATTATTATTAATATTATTATTATTATTATTATTATTATTATTATTATTATTACTAGTTTTAGTATGGTTATTTTTGGAAAGGCATTGTCCTCTTTCCTTTGCTTCTTTTTTATTTATCTTTTCATTAATTTTTTTTTATATTTACTAAACAACTAGGATCAGTTTATGGGAGTATTAGACAAGATAACGACCGACAACCTGAATCAAATCAGCAATTCAACAGAAAGAACATCTTTAACTTCGACGGCACGCCACCAGCTAAGTGAATTTTTCTCTTCCGTTTTCTTTTCATTGATCTTTTCATTTATTTTTTTTATATTTACTTATTGTGTTATTATTGTTATTATTATTGTTATTATTTTTATTGTTATTATTATTATTATTATTATTATTATTATTATTATTATTATTATTATTATTATTATTATTATTATTATTATTATTATTATTACTACTATGGTTATTTTTGGAAGGATATTGTCCTCTTCCCTTTGCTTCCTTTTGACTTGTCTTTTCATTAATTTTTTTTTTATATTTACTTAACAACTAGGATCAGTTTATCGGAGTACCAAACATCCGACAACCAGTTTCAAATCAGCAATTCAAAAGAGAGAACATCTTCAACTTCGACGGCACGCCACCAGGATCGCCACCAGCTAAGTGAATTTTCCTCTTCCGTTTTCTTTCTTTCATTGATCTTTTTATTTATTTTTTTATATTTATTTATTGTGTTATTATTGTTATTATTATTATTATTATTATTATTATTATTATTATTATTATTATTATTATTATTATTATCATTATTATTATTATTATTATTA
>NC_080058.1:25716081-25738581 GCF_026212465.1 Amaranthus tricolor
TTTACTTATTGTGTTATTATTGTTATTATTATTGTTATTATTTTTATTGTTATTATTATTATTATTATTATTATTATTATTATTATTATTATTATTACTATGGTTATTTTTGGAAGGATATTGTCCTCTTCCCTTTGCTTCCTTTTGACTTGTCTTTTCATTAATTTTTTTTTTATATTTACTTAACAACTAGGATCAGTTTATCGGAGTACCAAACATCCGACAACCAGTTTCAAATCAGCAATTCAAAAGAGAGAACATCTTCAACTTCGACGGCACGCCACCAGGATCGCCACCAGCTAAGTGAATTTTCCTCTTCCGTTTTCTTTCTTTCATTGATCTTTTTATTTATTTTTTTATATTTATTTATTGTGTTATTATTGTTATTGTTATTATTATTATTATTATTATTATTATTATTATTATTATTATTATTATTATTATTATTATTATTATTATTATTTATTATTATTATTATTATTATTATTATTATTATTATTATTATTATTATTATTATTATTATTATTATTATTATTATTATTGTTATTGTTATTATTGTAATTATTATTTTTATTATTGTTATTATTATAATAATAATAATTATAATAATTATAATAATAATAATAATTATTATTATTATTATTATTATTATTATTATTATTATTATTATTATTATTATTATTATTTTTACTATGGTTATTTTTGGAAAGACATTGTCCTCTTCCCTTTGCTTCTCTTTGATTTATCTTTTCATTCATTTTTTTTTATATTTACTTTACAACTAGGATCAGTTTATCGGAGTATCAGACAAGATAACGACCGATAACCAGTTTCAAATCAGCAATTCAACAGAGAGAACATGTTCAACTTCGACGGCACGCCACCAGGATCGCCACCAGCTAAGTGCACTTTTCTCTTCTGTTTTCTTCGTTTCATTGATCTTTTTATTGATTTTTTTTTTTAATTATTTTTCGTGATTGTGATTGTGATTATAATTGTGATTGTGATTGTGATTGTGATTTTGATTGTTTGTGTTTGTGTTTGTGTTTGTGTTTGTGATTGTGTTTGTTAATGCGTTTGTGATTGCGTTTGTGTTTGTGTGTTTGTGATTGTGATTGTGTTTGTGTTTGCGTTTGGGTTTGGGTTTGGGATTGGGATTGGGTTTGTGTTTGTGTTTGTGTTTGTGTTTGTGATTTTGTTTGTGTTGGTGTTTGTGTTTGTGTTTGTGTTTTTTTGTTTGTGTTTGTGTTTGTGTTTGTGATTGTGATTGTGTTTGTGTTTGTGTTTGTGTTTGTGTTTGTGTTTGTGTTTGTGATGGTGATTGTGACTGTGATTGTGATTGGGTTTGTGTTTGTGTTTGTGTTTGTGTTTGGGATTGGGATTGGGATTGGGATTGGGATTGGAATTGTGTATGTGTTTGTTTTTGTGTTTGCGTTTGTGTTTGTGTTTGCGATTGCGATTGCGATTGCGATTGCGATTGCGTTTGATTGTGATTGTGATTGTGCTTGTGCTTGTGCTTTTGCTTTTGCTTTTGCTTTTGCTTGTGCTTGTGTTTGTGATTGTGATTGTGAATGTAATTGTGATTGTGATTGTGATTGAATGTGATTGTGATTGTTATTATTTTTATTGTTATTAATGTTATCATTATTATTACATGATTATTATTATTATTATTATTATTGTTATTATTTTATGAGGGTTATTTTTGGTTGTGTGTAGGTATCCTACCAGCAAGGCAATAACTAGGATCAGTTTAACGAAGTACCGGACAAGATAACGACCGACAACCAGTTTCAAATCAGCAATTTAACTGAGAGAACATCTTCAACTTCGACGGCCCGCCACCAGGATCACCACCAGCTAAGTGCATTTTCCTTTTTCCCTTTCTTCCTTTCATTGATCTTTTTATTTATTATTTTTATATTTACTTATTGTATTATTATTGTTATTATTATTGTTATTATTTTTATTGTTATTATTATTATTATTATTATTATTATTATTATTATTATTGTTATTATTATTATTATTATTGTTATATGATTATTATTATTATTATTATTATTATTATTATTATTATTATTATTATTATTATTATTATTGTTATATTATTATTATTATTATTATTATTATTATTATTATTATTATTATTATTATTATTATTATTATTATTATTATTATTATTATTTATTATTATTATTATTATTGTTATTATTATTATTATTATTATTGTTATTATTGTAATTATTATTTTTATTATTGTTGTTATTATTATTATTATTATTATTAGTGTTATTATTATTATTATTATTATTATTATTATTATTATTATTATTAATATTATTAATATTATTATTATTATTATTATTATTATTATTATTACTAGTTTTAGTATGGTTATTTTTGGAAAGGCATTGTCCTCTTTCCTTTGCTTCTTTTTTATTTATCTTTTCATTAATTTTTTTTTATATTTACTAAACAACTAGGATCAGTTTATGGGAGTATTAGACAAGATAACGACCGACAACCTGAATCAAATCAGCAATTCAACAGAAAGAACTTCTTTAACTTCGACGGCACGCCACCAGCTAAGTGAATTTTTCTCTTCCGTTTTCTTTTCATTGATCTTTTTATTTATTTTTTTTATATTTACTTATTGTGTTATTATTGTTATTATTATTGTTATTATTTTTATTGTTATTATTATTATTATTATTATTATTATTATTATTATTATTATTACTATGGTTATTTTTGGAAGGATATTGTCCTCTTCCCTTTGCTTCCTTTTGACTTGTCTTTTCATTAATTTTTTTTTTATATTTACTTAACAACTAGGATCAGTTTATCGGAGTACCAAACATCCGACAACCAGTTTCAAATCAGCAATTCAAAAGAGAGAACATCTTCAACTTCGACGGCACGCCACCAGGATCGCCACCAGCTAAGTGAATTTTCCTCTTCCGTTTTCTTTCTTTCATTGATCTTTTTATTTATTTTTTTATATTTATTTATTGTGTTATTATTGTTATTGTTATTATTATTATTATTATTATTATTATCATTATTATTATTATTATTATTATTATTATTATTATTATTATTATTATTATTATTATTATTATTATTTATTATTATTATTATTATTATTATTATTATTATTATTATTATTATTATTATTATTGTTATTGTTATTATTGTAATTATTATTTTTATTATTGTTATTATTATAATAATAATAATTATAATAATTATAATAATAATAATAATAATTAATATTATTATTATTATTATTATTATTATTATTATTATTATTATTATTATTTTTACTATGGTTATTTTTGGAAAGGCATTGTCCTCTTCCCTTTGCTTCTCTTTGATTTATCTTTTCATTCATTTTTTTTTATATTTACTTTACAACTAGGATCAGTTTATCGGAGTATCAGACAAGATAACGACCGATAACCAGTTTCAAATCAGCAATTCAACAGAGAGAACATGTTCAACTTCGACGGCACACCACCAGGATCGCCACCAGCTAAGTGCACTTTTCTCTTCTGTTTTCTTCGTTTCATTGATCTTTTTATTGATTTTTTTTTTAATTATTTTTCGTGATTGTGATTGTGATTATAATTGTGATTGTGATTGTGATTGTGATTTTGATTGTTTGTGTTTGTGTTTGTGTTTGTGTTTGTGATTGTGTTTGTTAATGCGTTTGTGATTGCGTTTGTGTTTGTGTGTTTGTGATTGTGATTGTGTTTGTGTTTGCGTTTGGGTTTGGGTTTGGGTTTGGGATTGGGATTGGGTTTGTGTTTGTGTTTGTGTTTGTGTTTGTGATTTTGTTTGTGTTGGTGTTTGTGTTTGTGTTTGTGTTTTTTTGTTTGTGTTTGTGTTTGTGTTTGTGTTTGTGATTGTGATTGTGTTTGTGTTTGTGTTTGTGTTTGTGTTTGTGTTTGTGTTTGTGTTTGTGTTTGTGTTTGTGTTTGTGATGGTGATTGTGATTGTGATTGTGATTGGGTTTGTGTTTGTGTTTGTGTTTGTGTTTGGGATTGGGATTGGGATTGGGATTGGGATTGGGATTGGAATTGTGTATGTGTTTGTTTTTGTGTTTGCGTTTGTGTTTGTGTTTGCGATTGCGATTGCGATTGCGATTGCGATTGCGTTTGCTTTTGCGATTGCGATTGCGATTGCGTTTGATTGTGATTGTGATTGTGATTGTGCTTGTGCTTGTGCTTGTGCTTGTGCTTGTGCTTGTGCTTTTGCTTTTGCTTTTGCTTGTGCTTGTGTTTGTGATTGTGATTGTGATTGTGACTGTAATTGTGATTGTGATTGTGATTGAATGTGATTGTGATTGTTATTATTTTTATTGTTATTAATGTTATCATTATTATTACATGATTATTATTATTATTATGATTATTATTATTATTATTGTTATTATTATTATATGATTATTATTATTATTATTATTATTATTATTATTATTATTATTATTATTATTATTATTATTATTGTTATATTATTATTATTATTATTGTTATTATTATTATTATTATTATTATTATTATTATTATTATTATTATTATTATTTTTACGATGGTTAATTTTGGTTGTGTGTAGGTACCCTACCGGCAAGACAACAACTAGGATCAGTTTATCGGAGTACCGGATAAGATAACTACCGACAACCAGTTTCAAATCAGCAATTCAACAGAGAAAACATATTCAACTTCGACGGCACGCCAGCAGGATCACCACCAGCTAAGTGCATTTTCCTCTTCTGTTTTCTTCCTTTCATTGATCTTTTTATTTATTTTTTTTATATTTACTTATTGTGTTATTATTGTTATTATTATTATTATTATTATTATTGAACCAGCAAAACAAGAATAGTAGACTATCATACTCATTAATAGCTTCATAGAACAACTTCAGTTGCACTATATATACTCATTAATAGCTTTAAGGAACAATTCCAGCTGTTGTTGTGTTTAAGTTGCTGCACTACAATGTTAATGTACATATATTTCTAGCACAAACTACTAGCAAACTTTAATTAAATTAGGAATCAGGTTTCCCATGACCATTACACATGTAAGGAAGAATGCTGTTGCCCTTACTTGCATAATGAACCACACCCATATATATGACCATTACACATGTAAGGAAGAATGCTCGTATTACCAAGGCTACACTCTGCTTGTTGCATTCTCCCCTTTTTAGAAAAAATCCTTCCTCGAATTTTTGTAGGATGAACCTCAACAAATCTACTAACATGAACAAACTCCACAAAGTGTGTTTGTTTAACCACACGATCAATGTGAACAAACTTTCCCTCCGTAGCTTGCACAACATGTAAACTAGTCCTCCAACTTGAAGGATAATTCACCACTTCCAAAGGTTGCATCAAAGAATCAACATCCTCAACATTAGTTGTCTCCACAATTTCTTCAAGATCATCAACAACCTCTACACAAGATGCCTCAACATCTCCTTTAAGATCATTAATCACCTCTACACAAGAGGCTTCAACAATTTCTTCACTACCCTCTTCATTGCATGAATCTGGATATTCATCATAGATAGGAACCACACTTGAATACAAGTCGAGTTCCTCTTGTTTAGAAGCAATTTCATCACCTTTTGTCTCCACAATGGATGGTTCTTGATTGTTAAAAGAAGAAAACAATGGTGTGCTGTGTGTATCAACATGCTTTGAAATGATCTCAAATTTAATCCTAACCGGATCAACATCAAGATTAAACTCATGAACAATTACCATTTTAGAATCCCCATGTTGCTCTTGCAATTGTTGTTGAAATCTCAGCTTTTCTTGACGAAGTTCAAACTTCCTCTTCAAGCTTTGCTTTTGACTCCTAACATCCACCAATTTTTTAAGACAAAGACACAATTGAGCCCAATCCCTTTGACGGTAACAGTCCACTTTCAACCTCACAAGCCTTTCCTCCTCCAAATTCAATATGTTTAGGTGAAGGTTTTCAAGTGCACACTCTAGTTTATCCAATGATTTATGTGTGTTCATGTCTGCTTCCGTTGATTTCATATTCTAAGGCTCAAGAATCTCTCAAAATTTAAGTATGAGAGTAAGGGTAAGAGTGAAAAAGAAAGAAAAACAAAGAAATGAAGTTTGGAATTTTTTGTGCACAAAACAGAAAGAAAATAGAACCAAACACCCCAAATTCAGAAATCTGTGTGAAATGTTTGCTACTGAAAACCCGAACAAACAAAATCCAAGTATGATGAAACTTGTTGACAACACACCTCAAGATGTCTACAAACACCCCAAATTGGAAATACTCAAATACGTGGTCTAGTTTGATCATAAATCAGATTTCACTACACACATACAGTCTGAATTGTTTCTGTGACCTTTGGTCAAAAACACTTGCGCATCTTTTTGTTCACAACTCCAATGACTACACAAAAAGGCTTACCAAAAACTAGACTCAAAATGAATCAATATGAGAAAAAGAAACAATGAAAAAGACTCAAAAATGAAGGAGACACAACGAAAATACAGAAGACAAATACAAATGAGACTCTCCTGTACTTTGAGAAACAACAATGAAATGGGTCAATCAAGAAACCTATGAAACGTAAGAAAAAGCGCACAAATGATGTGGTTTAATGAATATAGGATATTTATTGATAATTTGGTGAAAGATGAGAGAAAAATAAAAGAATCTTGATAGGTTTTCGAAGACAACTTACCAAGGTACCCGGATTTCATCAGTTTTGGGCAGTCTGTAAAGAAAAATTCATATCTCCTTAACCACAACACCAAAACTAATGATTCCAAAGCCAAAACTTTCCCAACTCAATCCGAAATACCGTGTAAAAACAGTTTTGAAAACAAACCACAATACGATCCCCAAAACACTACTACTTTCGACCCCAAATGCAGTCAGTTTCTGACAGCTTCTGTTTCTTCTTGTTATTGCGACTTTTGTCTGTTGTTGCTCATCAAAATCGATTGAATTATGAACCCCGAGGACTTTGAGGCTCTGATACCAATTGATCCAAGTACGCGTGGTCAACGCACGAATTGGATTTGAAACGAAGATGAGGGATATTCCAAGAAACTGACACGAAGAATAGGTGTAAGAACTGGACTGCCAGACTCCTTAATCACTCAACTCTACGCTTCCTCCTTTGATCTGCAAGGGAGTTAACAGCATCTATTGATGGGGAGGAGTGGTGTCTTGATGAACACACAAGAACACGCACAACCTTGAAGGGCAAAATTGGCCCTTAGTAACCCAATTGCAAAGCAATTGAAAAAAAATTCACTTGATGAAATTTCAGAACATTATCATTCATAACTTCTCGTTACAATGAACAAGCCATCTATATATAGACGTAAGGGAAGAGGGAAATACAATGAGAAGGCTAATGACACGTCTAACTAACAATAACGGTCATAAAGGAGCACGTGCACAACATGTGCTTCATTAAAACATAAAAACAAGCTGCAAAAGTATTCTGAAATTCTGACAGAAGGGCTGCTGACCAGGCGACCTTCCACCCACTTTCTTGTGCTCTTCCCAAGGTTGATAATGGCCACTAAGAGTCTTGGTGGCAAGATTCTAGTGTAGAGATTCCATTTCTATCCTTGGTTGTCCCGTAGATCAAAAGGTACGTTCAGGCCAAGGCTCACAAGGTCAGCTGGTCATAAGATCAGTGCTGTTTTGTTTCGAAGCAGCTGCTGACTACACGACCTTGCACACGGATTTCAGAGAGTTGTGTGAGTTATTAATAGGGCTCTTGGCCCTTAATGGCTAGGTCCATGTGCCAAGATTCCATTTCTACTGTAGCCCAGGTCGTGGATGCACCGGTTTGGTCTTCACGTGTCGTGCAAGGTGGGCTGTTCGCTAGTTTTGCTGCTGTGCTGTTCTGCTGCTGTTTTCAGTGTTCTGTGTATGTTGTTGGCTTTCCTTGTTCTTGCCTTTGTATCTATTTCTCCATGATTAATTCATCCCCCTTCCTAGCTGTCTTGGCTCTCATTTCATTCAAGATCCATGGGTGAATCACTAAGTGCAGAACCAGAATCATCAGAAACATTAGAGTAGCTTCAGTAGCTCCTGTTGCTCTTGTTGCTTCAGTTGCTATCTCTGTCTTTGCGGTTGCTTCTTGATGCCTTTGGGCTTACGTTACTTCCTTCATCTAAGCCTAGTTGATTTGGCTCAATCTCATCTACATACATGTCTTCAAGGTCATCTTGTATTGAACCATGTGATTGAGAGATGCACATGACTTGGGAGATGCATGTGCATATGGTTGAACAACACACGTCCATTCATCCACTTATTGCCAAGCTACCAAGATCTAAACCAATATGGTTCAATCCCTCCTTCTTGGAAAAAGAATTGTCCTCAATTCTTGACCTGTATGTTGTGACTAGCTGAATGTGTGCACAAGATTAATGTGTTGTTGCATAGGACATCTTCTGAATTCTGTTGCACGCAAATAAATCTGCTGCTGCACCTTCTGTGTTGTCCTTAATTCTTGAACCAACAAAACAAGAACAGTAGACTATCATACTCATTAATAGCTTCATAGAACAACTTCAGTTGCACTATATATACTCATTAATAGCTTTAAGGAACAATTCCAGCTGTTGTTGTGTTTAAGTTGCTGCACTACAATGTTAATGTAAATATATTTCTAGCACAAACTACTAGCAAACTTTAATTAAATTAGGAATCAGGTTTCCTATGACCATTACACATGTAAGGAAGAATGCTGTTGCCCTTACTTGCATAATGAACCACACCCATATATTAAACAAGCTTACCAAGAAGATTAGCTTGCTCGTATTACCAAGGCTACACTCTGCTTGTTGCATTCTCCCCTTTTTAGAAAAAATCCTTCCTCGAATTTTTGTAGGATGAACCTCAACAAATCTACTAACATGAACAAACTCCACAAAGTGTGTTTGTTTAACCACACGATCAATGTGAACAAACTTTCCCTCCGTAGCTTGCACAACATGTAAACTAGTCCTCCAACTTGAAGAATAATTCACCACTTCCAAAGGTTGCATCAAAGAATCAACATCCTCAACATTAGTTGTCTCAACAATTTCTTCAAGATCATCAACAACCTCTACACAAGATGCCTCAACATCTCCTTTAAGATCATTAATCACCTCTACACAAGATGCTTCAACAATTTCTTCACTACCCTCTTCATTGCATGAATCTGGATATTCATCATAGATAGGAACCACACTTGAATACAAGTCGAGTTCCTCTTGTTTAGAAGCAATTTCATCACCTGTTGTCTCCACAATGGATGGTTCTTGATTGTTAAATGAAGAAAACAATGGTGTGCTGTGTGTATCAACATGCTTTGAAATGATCTCAAATTTAATCCTAACCGGATCAACATCAAGATTAAACTCATGAACAATTACCATTTTAGAATCCCCATGTTGCTCTTGCAATTGTTGTTGAAATCTCAGCTTTTCTTGACGAAGTTCAAACTTCCTCTTCAAGCTTTGCTTTTGACTCCTAACATCCACCAATTTTTTAAGACAAAGACACAATTGAGCCCAATCCCTTTGACGGTAACAGTCCACTTTCAACCTCACAAGCCTTTCCTCCTCCAAATTCAATATGTTTAGGTGAAGGTTTTCAAGTGCACACTCTAGTTTATCCAATGATTTATGTGTGTTCATGTCTGCTTCCGTTGATTTCATATTCTAAGGCTCAAGAATCTCTCAAAATTTAAGTATGAGAGTAAGGGTAAGAGTGAAAAAGAAAGAAAAACAAAGAAATGAAGTTTGGAATTTTTTGTGCACAAAACAGAAAGAAAATAGAACCAAACACCCCAAATTCAGAAATCTGTGTGAAATGTTTGCTACTGAAAACCCGAACAAACAAAATCCAAGTATGATGAAACTTGTTGACAACACACCTCAAGATGTCTACAAACACCCCAAATTGGAAATACTCAAATACGTGGTCTAGTTTGATCATAAATCAGATTTCACTACACACATACAGTCTGAATTGTTTCTGTGACCTTTGGTCAAAAACACTTGCGCATCTTTTTGTTCACAACTCCAATGACTACACAAAAAGGCTTACCAAAAACTAGACTCAAAATGAATCAATATGAGAAAAAGAAACAATGAAAAAGACTCAAAAATGAAGGAGACACAACGAAAATACAGAAGACAAATACAAATGAGACTCTCCTGTACTTTGAGAAACAACAATGAAATGGGTCAATCAAGAAACCTATGAAACGTAAGAAAAAGCGCACAAATGATGTGGTTTAATGAATATAGGATATTTATTGATAATTTGGTGAAAGATGAGAGAAAAATAAAAGAATCTTGATAGGTTTTCGAAGACAACTTACCAAGGTACCCGGATTTCATCAGTTTTGGGCAGTCTGTAAAGAAAAATTCATATCTCCTTAACCACAACACCAAAACTAATGATTCCAAAGCCAAAACTTTCCCAACTCAATCCGAAATACCGTGTAAAAACAGTTTTGAAAACAAACCACAATACGATCCCCAAAACACTACTACTTTCGACCCCAAATGCAGTCAGTTTCTGACAGCTTCTGTTTCTTCTTGTTATTGCGACTTTTGTCTGTTGTTGCTCATCAAAATCGATTGAATTATGAACCCCGAGGACTTTGAGGCTCTGATACCAATTGATCCAAGTACGCGTGGTCAACGCACGAATTGGATTTGAAACGAAGATGAGGGATATTCCAAGAAACTGACACGAAGAATAGGTGTAAGAACTGGACTGCCAGACTCCTTAATCACTCAACTCTACGCTTCCTCCTTTGATCTGCAAGGGAGTTAACAGCATCTATTGATGGGGAGGAGTGGTGTCTTGATGAACACACAAGAACACGCACAACCTTGAAGGGCAAAATTGGCCCTTAGTAACCCAATTGCAAAGCAATTGAAAAAAAATTCACTTGATGAAATTTCAGAACATTATCATTCATAACTTCTCGTTACAATGAACAAGCCATCTATATATAGACGTAAGGGAAGAGGGAAATACAATGAGAAGGCTAATGACACGTCTAACTAACAATAACGGTCATAAAGGAGCACGTGCACAACATGTGCTTCATTAAAACATAAAAACAAGCTGCAAAAGTATTCTGAAATTCTGACAGAAGGGCTGCTGACCAGGCGACCTTCCACCCACTTTCTTGTGCTCTTCCCAAGGTTGATAATGGCCACTAAGAGTCTTGGTGGCAAGATTCTAGTGTAGAGATTCCATTTCTATCCTTGGTTGTCCCGTAGATCAAAAGGTACGTTCAGGCCAAGGCTCACAAGGTCAGCTGGTCATAAGATCAGTGCTGTTTTGTTTCGAAGCAGCTGCTGACTACACGACCTTGCACACGGATTTCAGAGAGTTGTGTGAGTTATTAATAGGGCTCTTGGCCCTTAATGGCTAGGTCCATGTGCCAAGATTCCATTTCTACTGTAGCCCAGGTCGTGGATGCACCGGTTTGGTCTTCACGTGTCGTGCAAGGTGGGCTGTTCGCTAGTTTTGCTGCTGTGCTGTTCTGCTGCTGTTTTCAGTGTTCTGTGTATGTTGTTGGCTTTCCTTGTTCTTGCCTTTGTATCTATTTCTCCATGATTAATTCATCCCCCTTCCTAGCTGTCTTGGCTCTCATTTCATTCAAGATCCATGGGTGAATCACTAAGTGCAGAACCAGAATCATCAGAAACATTAGAGTAGCTTCAGTAGCTCCTGTTGCTCTTGTTGCTTCAGTTGCTATCTCTGTCTTTGCGGTTGCTTCTTGATGCCTTTGGGCTTACGTTACTTCCTTCATCTAAGCCTAGTTGATTTGGCTCAATCTCATCTACATACATGTCTTCAAGGTCATCTTGTATTGAACCATGTGATTGAGAGATGCACATGACTTGGGAGATGCATGTGCATATGGTTGAACAACACACGTCCATTCATCCACTTATTGCCAAGCTACCAAGATCTAAACCAATATGGTTCAATCCCTCCTTCTTGGAAAAAGAATTGTCCTCAATTCTTGACCTGTATGTTGTGACTAGCTGAATGTGTGCACAAGATTAATGTGTTGTTGCATAGGACATCTTCTGAATTCTGTTGCACGCAAATAAATCTGCTGCTGCACCTTCTGTGTTGTCCTTAATTCTTGAACCAACAAAACAAGAACAGTAGACTATCATACTCATTAATAGCTTCATAGAACAACTTCAGTTGCACTATATATACTCATTAATAGCTTTAAGGAACAATTCCAGCTGTTGTTGTGTTTAAGTTGCTGCACTACAATGTTAATGTAAATATATTTCTAGCACAAACTACTAGCAAACTTTAATTAAATTAGGAATCAGGTTTCCTATGACCATTACACATGTAAGGAAGAATGCTGTTGCCCTTACTTGCATAATGAACCACACCCATATATTAAACAAGCTTACCAAGAAGATTAGCTTGCTCGTATTACCAAGGCTACACTCTGCTTGTTGCATTCTCCCCTTTTTAGAAAAAATCCTTCCTCGAATTTTTGTAGGATGAACCTCAACAAATCTACTAACATGAACAAACTCCACAAAGTGTGTTTGTTTAACCACACGATCAATGTGAACAAACTTTCCCTCCGTAGCTTGCACAACATGTAAACTAGTCCTCCAACTTGAAGAATAATTCACCACTTCCAAAGGTTGCATCAAAGAATCAACATCCTCAACATTAGTTGTCTCAACAATTTCTTCAAGATCATCAACAACCTCTACACAAGATGCCTCAACATCTCCTTTAAGATCATTAATCACCTCTACACAAGATGCTTCAACAATTTCTTCACTACCCTCTTCATTGCATGAATCTGGATATTCATCATAGATAGGAACCACACTTGAATACAAGTCGAGTTCCTCTTGTTTAGAAGCAATTTCATCACCTGTTGTCTCCACAATGGATGGTTCTTGATTGTTAAATGAAGAAAACAATGGTGTGCTGTGTGTATCAACATGCTTTGAAATGATCTCAAATTTAATCCTAACCGGATCAACATCAAGATTAAACTCATGAACAATTACCATTTTAGAATCCCCATGTTGCTCTTGCAATTGTTGTTGAAATCTCAGCTTTTCTTGACGAAGTTCAAACTTCCTCTTCAAGCTTTGCTTTTGACTCCTAACATCCACCAATTTTTTAAGACAAAGACACAATTGAGCCCAATCCCTTTGACGGTAACAGTCCACTTTCAACCTCACAAGCCTTTCCTCCTCCAAATTCAATATGTTTAGGTGAAGGTTTTCAAGTGCACACTCTAGTTTATCCAATGATTTATGTGTGTTCATGTCTGCTTCCGTTGATTTCATATTCTAAGGCTCAAGAATCTCTCAAAATTTAAGTATGAGAGTAAGGGTAAGAGTGAAAAAGAAAGAAAAACAAAGAAATGAAGTTTGGAATTTTTTGTGCACAAAACAGAAAGAAAATAGAACCAAACACCCCAAATTCAGAAATCTGTGTGAAATGTTTGCTACTGAAAACCCGAACAAACAAAATCCAAGTATGATGAAACTTGTTGACAACACACCTCAAGATGTCTACAAACACCCCAAATTGGAAATACTCAAATACGTGGTCTAGTTTGATCATAAATCAGATTTCACTACACACATACAGTCTGAATTGTTTCTGTGACCTTTGGTCAAAAACACTTGCGCATCTTTTTGTTCACAACTCCAATGACTACACAAAAAGGCTTACCAAAAACTAGACTCAAAATGAATCAATATGAGAAAAAGAAACAATGAAAAAGACTCAAAAATGAAGGAGACACAACGAAAATACAGAAGACAAATACAAATGAGACTCTCCTGTACTTTGAGAAACAACAATGAAATGGGTCAATCAAGAAACCTATGAAACGTAAGAAAAAGCGCACAAATGATGTGGTTTAATGAATATAGGATATTTATTGATAATTTGGTGAAAGATGAGAGAAAAATAAAAGAATCTTGATAGGTTTTCGAAGACAACTTACCAAGGTACCCGGATTTCATCAGTTTTGGGCAGTCTGTAAAGAAAAATTCATATCTCCTTAACCACAACACCAAAACTAATGATTCCAAAGCCAAAACTTTCCCAACTCAATCCGAAATACCGTGTAAAAACAGTTTTGAAAACAAACCACAATACGATCCCCAAAACACTACTACTTTCGACCCCAAATGCAGTCAGTTTCTGACAGCTTCTGTTTCTTCTTGTTATTGCGACTTTTGTCTGTTGTTGCTCATCAAAATCGATTGAATTATGAACCCCGAGGACTTTGAGGCTCTGATACCAATTGATCCAAGTACGCGTGGTCAACGCACGAATTGGATTTGAAACGAAGATGAGGGATATTCCAAGAAACTGACACGAAGAATAGGTGTAAGAACTGGACTGCCAGACTCCTTAATCACTCAACTCTACGCTTCCTCCTTTGATCTGCAAGGGAGTTAACAGCATCTATTGATGGGGAGGAGTGGTGTCTTGATGAACACACAAGAACACGCACAACCTTGAAGGGCAAAATTGGCCCTTAGTAACCCAATTGCAAAGCAATTGAAAAAAAATTCACTTGATGAAATTTCAGAACATTATCATTCATAACTTCTCGTTACAATGAACAAGCCATCTATATATAGACGTAAGGGAAGAGGGAAATACAATGAGAAGGCTAATGACACGTCTAACTAACAATAACGGTCATAAAGGAGCACGTGCACAACATGTGCTTCATTAAAACATAAAAACAAGCTGCAAAAGTATTCTGAAATTCTGACAGAAGGGCTGCTGACCAGGCGACCTTCCACCCACTTTCTTGTGCTCTTCCCAAGGTTGATAATGGCCACTAAGAGTCTTGGTGGCAAGATTCTAGTGTAGAGATTCCATTTCTATCCTTGGTTGTCCCGTAGATCAAAAGGTACGTTCAGGCCAAGGCTCACAAGGTCAGCTGGTCATAAGATCAGTGCTGTTTTGTTTCGAAGCAGCTGCTGACTACACGACCTTGCACACGGATTTCAGAGAGTTGTGTGAGTTATTAATAGGGCTCTTGGCCCTTAATGGCTAGGTCCATGTGCCAAGATTCCATTTCTACTGTAGCCCAGGTCGTGGATGCACCGGTTTGGTCTTCACGTGTCGTGCAAGGTGGGCTGTTCGCTAGTTTTGCTGCTGTGCTGTTCTGCTGCTGTTTTCAGTGTTCTGTGTATGTTGTTGGCTTTCCTTGTTCTTGCCTTTGTATCTATTTCTCCATGATTAATTCATCCCCCTTCCTAGCTGTCTTGGCTCTCATTTCATTCAAGATCCATGGGTGAATCACTAAGTGCAGAACCAGAATCATCAGAAACATTAGAGTAGCTTCAGTAGCTCCTGTTGCTCTTGTTGCTTCAGTTGCTATCTCTGTCTTTGCGGTTGCTTCTTGATGCCTTTGGGCTTACGTTACTTCCTTCATCTAAGCCTAGTTGATTTGGCTCAATCTCATCTACATACATGTCTTCAAGGTCATCTTGTATTGAACCATGTGATTGAGAGATGCACATGACTTGGGAGATGCATGTGCATATGGTTGAACAACACACGTCCATTCATCCACTTATTGCCAAGCTACCAAGATCTAAACCAATATGGTTCAATCCCTCCTTCTTGGAAAAAGAATTGTCCTCAATTCTTGACCTGTATGTTGTGACTAGCTGAATGTGTGCACAAGATTAATGTGTTGTTGCATAGGACATCTTCTGAATTCTGTTGCACGCAAATAAATCTGCTGCTGCACCTTCTGTGTTGTCCTTAATTCTTGAACCAACAAAACAAGAACAGTAGACTATCATACTCATTAATAGCTTCATAGAACAACTTCAGTTGCACTATATATACTCATTAATAGCTTTAAGGAACAATTCCAGCTGTTGTTGTGTTTAAGTTGCTGCACTACAATGTTAATGTAAATATATTTCTAGCACAAACTACTAGCAAACTTTAATTAAATTAGGAATCAGGTTTCCTATGACCATTACACATGTAAGGAAGAATGCTGTTGCCCTTACTTGCATAATGAACCACACCCATATATTAAACAAGCTTACCAAGAAGATTAGCTTGCTCGTATTACCAAGGCTACACTCTGCTTGTTGCATTCTCCCCTTTTTAGAAAAAATCCTTCCTCGAATTTTTGTAGGATGAACCTCAACAAATCTACTAACATGAACAAACTCCACAAAGTGTGTTTGTTTAACCACACGATCAATGTGAACAAACTTTCCCTCCGTAGCTTGCACAACATGTAAACTAGTCCTCCAACTTGAAGAATAATTCACCACTTCCAAAGGTTGCATCAAAGAATCAACATCCTCAACATTAGTTGTCTCAACAATTTCTTCAAGATCATCAACAACCTCTACACAAGATGCCTCAACATCTCCTTTAAGATCATTAATCACCTCTACACAAGATGCTTCAACAATTTCTTCACTACCCTCTTCATTGCATGAATCTGGATATTCATCATAGATAGGAACCACACTTGAATACAAGTCGAGTTCCTCTTGTTTAGAAGCAATTTCATCACCTGTTGTCTCCACAATGGATGGTTCTTGATTGTTAAATGAAGAAAACAATGGTGTGCTGTGTGTATCAACATGCTTTGAAATGATCTCAAATTTAATCCTAACCGGATCAACATCAAGATTAAACTCATGAACAATTACCATTTTAGAATCCCCATGTTGCTCTTGCAATTGTTGTTGAAATCTCAGCTTTTCTTGACGAAGTTCAAACTTCCTCTTCAAGCTTTGCTTTTGACTCCTAACATCCACCAATTTTTTAAGACAAAGACACAATTGAGCCCAATCCCTTTGACGGTAACAGTCCACTTTCAACCTCACAAGCCTTTCCTCCTCCAAATTCAATATGTTTAGGTGAAGGTTTTCAAGTGCACACTCTAGTTTATCCAATGATTTATGTGTGTTCATGTCTGCTTCCGTTGATTTCATATTCTAAGGCTCAAGAATCTCTCAAAATTTAAGTATGAGAGTAAGGGTAAGAGTGAAAAAGAAAGAAAAACAAAGAAATGAAGTTTGGAATTTTTTGTGCACAAAACAGAAAGAAAATAGAACCAAACACCCCAAATTCAGAAATCTGTGTGAAATGTTTGCTACTGAAAACCCGAACAAACAAAATCCAAGTATGATGAAACTTGTTGACAACACACCTCAAGATGTCTACAAACACCCCAAATTGGAAATACTCAAATACGTGGTCTAGTTTGATCATAAATCAGATTTCACTACACACATACAGTCTGAATTGTTTCTGTGACCTTTGGTCAAAAACACTTGCGCATCTTTTTGTTCACAACTCCAATGACTACACAAAAAGGCTTACCAAAAACTAGACTCAAAATGAATCAATATGAGAAAAAGAAACAATGAAAAAGACTCAAAAATGAAGGAGACACAACGAAAATACAGAAGACAAATACAAATGAGACTCTCCTGTACTTTGAGAAACAACAATGAAATGGGTCAATCAAGAAACCTATGAAACGTAAGAAAAAGCGCACAAATGATGTGGTTTAATGAATATAGGATATTTATTGATAATTTGGTGAAAGATGAGAGAAAAATAAAAGAATCTTGATAGGTTTTTGAAGACAACTTACCAAGGTACCCGGATTTCATCAGTTTTGGGCAGTCTGTAAAGAAAAATTCATATCTCCTTAACCACAACACCAAAACTAATGATTCCAAAGCCAAAACTTTCCCAACTCAATCCGAAATACCGTGTAAAAACAGTTTTGAAAACAAACCACAATACGATCCCCAAAACACTACTACTTTCGACCCCAAATGCAGTCAGTTTCTGACAGCTTCTGTTTCTTCTTGTTATTGCGACTTTTGTCTGTTGTTGCTCATCAAAATCGATTGAATTATGAACCCCGAGGACTTTGAGGCTCTGATACCAATTGATCCAAGTACGCGTGGTCAACGCACGAATTGGATTTGAAACGAAGATGAGGGATATTCCAAGAAACTGACACGAAGAATAGGTGTAAGAACTGGACTGCCAGACTCCTTAATCACTCAACTCTACGCTTCCTCCTTTGATCTGCAAGGGAGTTAACAGCATCTATTGATGGGGAGGAGTGGTGTCTTGATGAACACACAAGAACACGCACAACCTTGAAGGGCAAAATTGGCCCTTAGTAACCCAATTGCAAAGCAATTGAAAAAAAATTCACTTGATGAAATTTCAGAACATTATCATTCATAACTTCTCGTTACAATGAACAAGCCATCTATATATAGACGTAAGGGAAGAGGGAAATACAATGAGAAGGCTAATGACACGTCTAACTAACAATAACGGTCATAAAGGAGCACGTGCACAACATGTGCTTCATTAAAACATAAAAACAAGCTGCAAAAGTATTCTGAAATTCTGACAGAAGGGCTGCTGACCAGGCGACCTTCCACCCACTTTCTTGTGCTCTTCCCAAGGTTGATAATGGCCACTAAGAGTCTTGGTGGCAAGATTCTAGTGTAGAGATTCCATTTCTATCCTTGGTTGTCCCGTAGATCAAAAGGTACGTTCAGGCCAAGGCTCACAAGGTCAGCTGGTCATAAGATCAGTGCTGTTTTGTTTCGAAGCAGCTGCTGACTACACGACCTTGCACACGGATTTCAGAGAGTTGTGTGAGTTATTAATAGGGCTCTTGGCCCTTAATGGCTAGGTCCATGTGCCAAGATTCCATTTCTACTGTAGCCCAGGTCGTGGATGCACCGGTTTGGTCTTCACGTGTCGTGCAAGGTGGGCTGTTCGCTAGTTTTGCTGCTGTGCTGTTCTGCTGCTGTTTTCAGTGTTCTGTGTATGTTGTTGGCTTTCCTTGTTCTTGCCTTTGTATCTATTTCTCCATGATTAATTCATCCCCCTTCCTAGCTGTCTTGGCTCTCATTTCATTCAAGATCCATGGGTGAATCACTAAGTGCAGAACCAGAATCATCAGAAACATTAGAGTAGCTTCAGTAGCTCCTGTTGCTCTTGTTGCTTCAGTTGCTATCTCTGTCTTTGCGGTTGCTTCTTGATGCCTTTGGGCTTACGTTACTTCCTTCATCTAAGCCTAGTTGATTTGGCTCAATCTCATCTACATACATGTCTTCAAGGTCATCTTGTATTGAACCATGTGATTGAGAGATGCACATGACTTGGGAGATGCATGTGCATATGGTTGAACAACACACGTCCATTCATCCACTTATTGCCAAGCTACCAAGATCTAAACCAATATGGTTCAATCCCTCCTTCTTGGAAAAAGAATTGTCCTCAATTCTTGACCTGTATGTTGTGACTAGCTGAATGTGTGCACAAGATTAATGTGTTGTTGCATAGGACATCTTCTGAATTCTGTTGCACGCAAATAAATCTGCTGCTGCACCTTCTGTGTTGTCCTTAATTCTTGAACCAACAAAACAAGAACAGTAGACTATCATACTCATTAATAGCTTCATAGAACAACTTCAGTTGCACTATATATACTCATTAATAGCTTTAAGGAACAATTCCAGCTGTTGTTGTGTTTAAGTTGCTGCACTACAATGTTAATGTAAATATATTTCTAGCACAAACTACTAGCAAACTTTAATTAAATTAGGAATCAGGTTTCCTATGACCATTACACATGTAAGGAAGAATGCTGTTGCCCTTACTTGCATAATGAACCACACCCATATATTAAACAAGCTTACCAAGAAGATTAGCTTGCTCGTATTACCAAGGCTACACTCTGCTTGTTGCATTCTCCCCTTTTTAGAAAAAATCCTTCCTCGAATTTTTGTAGGATGAACCTCAACAAATCTACTAACATGAACAAACTCCACAAAGTGTGTTTGTTTAACCACACGATCAATGTGAACAAACTTTCCCTCCGTAGCTTGCACAACATGTAAACTAGTCCTCCAACTTGAAGGATAATTCACCACTTCCAAAGGTTGCATCAAAGAATCAACATCCTCAACATTAGTTGTCTCCACAATTTCTTCAAGATCATCAACAACCTCTACACAAGATGCCTCAACATCTCCTTTAAGATCATTAATCACCTCTACACAAGATGCTTCAACAATTTCTTCACTACCCTCTTCATTGCATGAATCTGGATATTCATCATAGATAGGAACCACACTTGAATACAAGTCGAGTTCCTCTTGTTTAGAAGCAATTTCATCACCTTTTGTCTCCACAATGGATGGTTCTTGATTGTTAAAAGAAGAAAACAATGGTGTGCTGTGTGTATCAACATGCTTTGAAATGATCTCAAATTTAATCCTAACCGGATCAACATCAAGATTAAACTCATGAACAATTACCATTTTAGAATCCCCATGTTGCTCTTGCAATTGTTGTTGAAATCTCAGCTTTTCTTGACGAAGTTCAAACTTCCTCTTCAAGCTTTGCTTTTGACTCCTAACATCCACCAATTTTTTAAGACAAAGACACAATTGAGCCCAATCCCTTTGACGGTAACAGTCCACTTTCAACCTCACAAGCCTTTCCTCCTCCAAATTCAATATGTTTAGGTGAAGGTTTTCAAGTGCACACTCTAGTTTATCCAATGATTTATGTGTGTTCATGTCTGCTTCCGTTGATTTCATATTCTAAGGCTCAAGAATCTCTCAAAATTTAAGTATGAGAGTAAGGGTAAGAGTGAAAAAGAAAGAAAAACAAAGAAATGAAGTTTGGAATTTTTTGTGCACAAAACAGAAAGAAAATAGAACCAAACACCCCAAATTCAGAAATCTGTGTGAAATGTTTGCTACTGAAAACCCGAACAAACAAAATCCAAGTATGATGAAACTTGTTGACAACACACCTCAAGATGTCTACAAACACCCCAAATTGGAAATACTCAAATACGTGGTCTAGTTTGATCATAAATCAGATTTCACTACACACATACTGTCTGAATTGTTTCTGTGACCTTTGGTCAAAAACACTTGCGCATCTTTTTGTTCACAACTCCAATGACTACACAAAAAGGCTTACCAAAAACTAGACTCAAAATGAATCAATATGAAAAAAAGAAACAATGAAAAAGACTCAAAAATGAAGGAGACACAACGAAAATACAGAAGACAAATACAAATGAGACTCTCCTGTACTTTGAGAAACAACAATGAAATGGGTCAATCAAGAAACCTATGAAACGTAAGAAAAAGCGCACAAATGATGTGGTTTAATGAATATAGGATATTTATTGATAATTTGGTGAAAGATGAGAGAAAAATAAAAGAATCTTGATAGGTTTTCGAAGACAACTTACCAAGGTACCCGGATTTCATCAGTTTTGGGCAGTCTGTAAAGAAAAATTCATATCTCCTTAACCACAACACCAAAACTAATGATTCCAAAGCCAAAACTTTCGAAGACAAATATTATTTTTATTATTATTATTATTATTTTTATTTATTATTTTTATTATTTTTATTATTTTTATTTTTATTTATTTATTTATTTATTTTCATTTTATTATTATTATTATTAAGTTTTTTTAAAATTTTTTTTATTTTTATTATTATTATTATTTTATTTTTATTAATATTATTATTATTATTATTATTAGACAAAATGTTAAAAAACTACCTAGTATATACCCCATTTTGCAAAAAACTACCTTAATTAAAAATTTTTGCAAAAAACTACCTTATATAATACAATTGTTTGCAAAACACTACCTTATAACAAATTGTGGTCTTTGACCGCTATCTTTAACCGTTGACCCGCATGTGACACGCACGTGATACTTTAATTGTATGACTTCTTCTTCATTTCAGTTCAGCCCATTCGAAAATCCTTTCAATCCTGCCATTTCCAGCGACAACTCCATTGATGTAGCTTCTCATTTCGCTCCCATCCACCTCGTAACTTCATCTCCTTGAAATTTCTAAGCAAATTCGGTATGTACTACTACTTAATTATGGTTTTGTACTTCATTGTTGTATTTTAGGTATAATTTAAAATTTATTTCGTTTTTCAAATTTGCTTCCTTTTGCAGCGATTTTTCTATTGAATTCAAGCAACGGAGATGTGGTAATTGTGGTGACCTAGGTCACTACAAAAAAAGCTGCAAGAATCCACCAAAACCACCACCAACAAAGACCAAGTCAAAGGGTGGTAGGCCTAAAATGGGATCTTCTTCTACTCAACAATCTACAACAAATGATGTGCCTAGCTCCAGTGGTCAACAACAAACGCAAAATGCTGCATCTACTTCATGTGTAATGGATCAAAATAGTCAAATATAGACTTGTGAAGAGTAATTTACTGTTGAATGTAATGTGTTGAATTAGTAGAAGTGTATGAGTTTCAAATTGTAATGTGTATGAACTAAGAATGTACTATGTTGAACTGTATTTTAGCAAATCAGTGTATGAACTGAGAATGTAATGTGTTGAATTAAGTG